>NW_004797784.1:381759-383154 GCF_000002075.1 Aplysia californica
CTCTCTCTCTCTCTCTCTCCGCTCCTCTATCTCTCTCTTTCTTAACTCTCGCTTAGAGAGACATTGACATTTTTCACTTGAAAGATTTTTCCCTCGTCCCAAACCATCGGAAACGGTACCTAAATGTAATTAAGAAAATAAGTCACCTTTTAAAAGAAAAAACTTTCATCAACGCGGGCGCACGAAAAGCCGCACGTTGTGGAAGGAAAGAATGGTATTATCTGGTGGCCCCTAGATCGTCATGCGTAGGTGTACCTTGAAGTAAGGGGAGCAGAAGTCGTCATGTGTACCGATAAGTAATGAGACGAGACGGGAGGTAAAACACAACTGTCAACCGTTTCCTGATGGATGCACGCATCAAGTCTTTGTGTTTCACCGAGGAGAAACAATTCTTTCCGGTATCTACTGACCCCCAACCCTTACAGCCCTCCTTTTCTTCCTCCTTCTCCTCCTCGTCACCCCTTTACCCCTTAATGCGCTCCCCATTTTCACTGTCTACAGTTTCGCTAGGTTGGTGACCATTCGCTCAACCGGCAGTGACCCCAGATGACCGGAGAGATATGTGGCAGCTCAAAATAACGGCTGCACCTGGAAACAAAAATTTAAATGACACAGATTTTGCCTTGTTGGTGATCGTCTTGTTTAAATGAAATGGGCAGGATGATAAAGTCGGGTTGTGATGGTGTTTCAACAAAGTGGGTGACAGTTACATTAGTCTAACCAGAGAGCCTCTGGATTTACATTATTATAGTCGGTGGTGGGAATGTTACACTCACTTTTTCTCTGCCACTTTGTTCTCTCTCTCTCTCTCTCTCTCTCTCTCTCTCTCTCTTTCTCTCTCTCTCTCTCTCTCTCTCTCTCTCTCTCTCTCTCTCTCTCTCCTCTCTCTCGCTCACTTTTGTACGCGGTGTGTCGTGTCTGTAACCTCGATTCCCGCACTTGTGACGAACAGTAGAGTTGTCATTGAGTGCACTAGAGTGTCTACAACTGGGAAACTTTGAGAGAAAGGTGAAAAAAGACATCCAACAACGCAGCACACGTAAAAGTGGAACCACAAAGTGATATTGTACTCTCTCAACAAGTACTCTTGCCTTACGCCACCTTTTTAGTCTTCTTTTTTTTCGTACAGGCAGATGCGTTCAGAGGATGAGGGAAGTGGACGAAGAAGTCTGTTCACGTTCTTTGCTTGTACCTCTGCTTGTACATTTATAAAGACGTTTTCTTATCTGTTCATACCTCTTTAAAGTTTGTCTTGAAGTTCCGTCTTACTTCTTAGTCCAGTTGTTTCTGTGCTTCAATTTTTTATTCTACCCCCTGCCACTGTAATTCTCTCTCTCTCTCTCTCTCTCTCTCTCTCTCTCTCTCTCTCTCTCTCTCTCTCTCTCTCTCTCTTGC
>NW_004797784.1:383254-388623 GCF_000002075.1 Aplysia californica
CATATTATATATACACACGTGCGCGCGCGCGCGCACACACACACACACACACACACACACACACACACACACACACACACTCTCTCTCTCACACACACACACTCTCTCTCTCTCTCTCACTCACACACACACACACACACACACACACACACACACTCACACAGAATCACATGCAAATTATAGAGACATCTCTTCACACAGATCGAGTTGCAGGCCTTTACAAGGAACAATGTTTGAAATAATTATGCATTAAAGGTAAATTAAATTCTATTTATATATGGTCTACTTACGGCTAGACAGACGATCTTAAAGCAGTAGGCTTTTACTTTATAAAACTTTGTCTGGCGATAGATATAGAAGAAGTAAACTGTCAAAATAATACTTCCCTCCATTCAGATCTTGACATCCTTGGTATGCTTCAAAAGGAAAACATGGTCAATACGTTTGGCATCAAGGAAGGTGTAGCGGTGTGGCTTACTTTTTCAAATGTGAGGCAGCGTGGTGGAATCAGGCTCTCTTCAATTTTTGGTCATATTGAGTTATTGGAATCATCTTAAAGCCTGTTCACTGGTCTTTATTTGGATGGAAAAAATATCCATTTATCTTGAATACAAGTCAAGATATTTGCGAAAGAAGGAGGTGGGGGTCACCTGTTTTCAGATGTAAAATTAGTGAGAAAATGGCCGCCAAAGCTGGAGAATCCATGGAAACTGTAAATTTATATTTTTGTGCCTTAAATCGATGTTTTCGGCGAAATCCTCAAAGGAATGTGTTTGTAAATGGACATAAAAGGTGTTGAGTCTAAAAACAAAAATTTGAAAAAAATTGCTAAGCAGGGAGAAAACTGCTGTTTTCTTCAATTTCATTATTTTGACGAGAGCCTGATTCCACCACGCTGCCTCACAACTATATCTTTATAATTATACTTTCTTGTGGTGATGAAGTAATTTGAATTAAAAAATTTTACTCTGTTTACAGGGGAAAATCAGCTTCAACGACGTGAGTTCGAGTCCCAAGTAATGATGCTATTTTCTTGAGAACATTAATTTGTCTTCTGTGATCCTCATGAATCCCCCTCTCTGTCCAGGTTGGCCATGACAAGCCGGGACAAGCAGCCCGCCTCCTATATGATCCACACTTTGTTAAACTCTGTTAAACAATTGCCATTATTGCAAGAACAAGTATAATTTTCTTATTTAAAAAATACTGCCCAGCTGCATCAAAGGCAAGTTACAGCACGAATTGAGCATCGAGTGCGGCGTTTGTCCGTGTCTGGCACACTTGCTTTTGTTAGGCTACGTTTCAAATAGGAGCACTTTCGTCTGATCTCATATTTTGTTTCTCAACTATGGACACATGGCACTGATATAATGTCCCGTCTTATCTCATGTCTCGTTTCCCAAATATGTATATTCACATTACTCTGATCTCATGTCCTGTCTCCCATATATGTACATATTACATTGATCTCATATTGCGTTTCCCAAATATATAGACAATATTATATACATTTTAATCTCATGTTGCATTTCCAAAATACGTTCATACGTTTCACATGCATACAAAAATTATGGCCTTAACCAGGGGGCGCACCAGCCTGATCTATTCAGGCTAGAATAAATTTTGAATCATCATCATATTATTGAACAAACCAGAAACTCGAATTTTAATTTTTCTTAGTATACATTTTGTTGGGAAAAGTGTCACGACTCGGTGGAATCCGGTGCTCGTTATTTTTGGGGCATATGGTGTTTTGGTATTAATATTGTACATTTATCGTAATGCTTTTGGGGGAAAATACTAATTTATATTCTGGCGTCAGAGGTAAAATTAGCCAAAAAAGGCCACCAAAGTTTACTGACTCCCCAGGTTTCAGTTTCCTTACACACTGCAAATTTACATTTTCGTGTGCCTTTGATCAGCGTTTTCCAGTGACATCAACTCAGAAAATTGAATTAAATAAATGAAAATTTCTCAAAGAACATTTGACATGTGTGGAACCTCACATCATGCCAGTAAAACATACTGCAGGGTAAAAGGCAAGTGGAAGACCATAGAAGACCTGAATCGAGGTTGTAAAGGTTACCCTGAAAACATACAACATACCACTCAGCCAGACTATTTAGCTTGCTAGAGACAGAAATCTCTTTTTCTCCTCGACGCATTAGAAGTACAAGTGGAAGGATAAAGTCAAAGCTCAAAGAGTGGGAAAATGCTGGTTTCTTCGATTTCATTATTTTGATGAGTGCCTGATTTCGCCTCGATGTCACACACAATAAAATGCTTGAGCAACGAAGCAGTCCCAAAAACAGCAAGTCCCCATAACAAGTCCCCCAAAATAGCAAGTCTCCAAAACAGTAAGTCCTCAAAGTCTTCAGCGTTGTCGAGTGATCAGAATGCCTAGCCTCATTGAGTTCATGTACCTCCGCCATCCCCGCGTCAACACAATTATTTTCTTGCGGTTCTTTTCAAAAGAGACATTGTTGCTTCTCCAGGCGAACAATTTTTATTGCCCGCTGTGTATCCACAACAGATATGTCGTGCATATCGTAATTATTGGGACGTAAGCAAACATGGCAGTCCTCACACGAACTGGGACACTTCAACCCACACACAAATTTACGTCATCAAAACCCTCTAACAGCTATTCTAACTGATGCCCCCTCCGCACATCGTGTGCTCTACCCCCCCCCCCCCCCCAAGTTAAGTCAACTCCCCGCATTTGCATAAACGGCAAGCCTGTAGGCTCTATCATAAACAACAACAACTGGTGACCCGATACAGAACAATAGTGTGTGTATAGAGGCATGCACGGGCCAGATTCACCTGGTAGAACAACAAGATTGTGGCGTCAAGAAGGAAAGGGGGGAAAAGGTAAATTTTGTTTTATGATCTCATCGACACGTTTATGGACTGCTCTGACCTGCCTGACAAACTGAAACCTGGCTGAGAGGGATGTGATATCTCAGAAAACGAATGGAGAAAGTGGCTTCATGAAACCTCCATACACGGGAATCGAACTCCCGTCTTCAGCGTGTAACAGCGACGTCCCTAACAGCAAAAGCACAGACACCGGTAGTAGAAATAAGAATAAGATAAAGCGGTGTTAGAACATGACAGGGGCTGGCTGCTGTACATCGGGACAGGGGTGATGGGGTTGGGGTGGTGGGGGTGGAAGAGGAAACACAGAACTAGAGACGGTGACGTAAGGACACAAACGGCGCGTGGGAGCGTGGGAACATCTTTGACACCAACACCCAAAACAACAGGTAATACAATTTATATTTTTTTAAAAAGAAAACGAAACGAGGCAGGAAAGAAGAAACAACTATCGCCCGGATTGACCCCCGCACTTGCTAAACGCTCTCCTCATTTCCATAACAAAACAAAATCGTGCCCACCGACTTAATTTTTCTTTTTCGTTTTTTTGTTTTTGTTTGTGGGTTGCTTTTTTCTGTGTGTTTTTTAGGGGGGGGGGGTGCAAACAAGGCAGCGTACTTCGGGATTAATAGACGCTTTATTTTGTGGAAATTGTTCATGTAGAGTTTTTTCAACATCTTGTTCTGTATGATGTGTGCTCAACGCTTCCCCCAACGTTCTGAGATTATAATTTATTATCATGAGGGACCGTCAATCTAATTCGCAGAAGTTTGAGATTCAAATCTAAAAGAGTCCGAAAGCAAAATAGGGCCTTTTACACGAAGGACAACACCCAAAGGACTATAACATGCATTTATACAGAATTATACTTGGTTTCAAACATGATATTATTAATATATGCACGTAGTGAACTGGGACAGTGGCAGGGAAATTGGGACGGTGATTGGGTGAAGTAGGACGTATGGCTTCACGGGTGGAAGGAGCTGAGGTTGGGGTGCCTTAATCTTGCGGCGAACAATCAGTTACAACTAACGATAAAAAATCGGGGTTTCCAAATATAAATTTATTCTGAAGCCAGATCCTTTCGACTCGGAAGCTATGCTCAATGCTTTCAGGAGTGGCTGCTCTCTATGCTGTGCATTGCTCATTACAAATGCCATAATATAGTAAATCGTGATGTTCTTTCCTGGATTTTTTGGAGCATGGAGCTGATAGTTCTATAAAATAGCTGTTTTTAATTTCTTGTGTGGTCTGAGAGGATGATTACCCACACAACATTCTTTATGGCAAGTTCAAAAGAAAGCTTTAGCAAATTAATGATTCTGGTGATTATCTATTATTAAAATCGCTTGATTCTCGTATTTGCTAGGACAAGCAAAAGAAAAAAAAAGTCCCACTACTTTAGAGAAAATGTCTGAGTTCATCTACTTATGCTCGATACTAAGCAGTGGAATCCTTCCACCATATCATATTCTTCAAAGTTTCCTCTTGGGAACATGAAGACAGGTGGCAAAGAAGACCTGTTTGTAGAAACAACAAAACAAATTGTTTAATAATGACAAGTTAACCACGCTTTTTTTTAGGTGATCTTCCCTACCTGTTTCCGTCCCTTGAATACGATCACTTAGAAAAAAAAGGGCGGGGCACTGTACAGTTTTGCATCCAGATCTGTCTAGGCTGTAAACCGTGAATGTTGGTACATTGGTGGGTGCCATTACAATAAGAAGTTGAAAAAAACTAGCTACTTTCTCTTAGGTGATGACCGACACTTTTTAAAAAGAGAGAAATTACCCCTAGAGTACACAGAAACAAATCTGGGTGCCTTTTAACAAAAAGTGGAAAAAACTACTGTTTAACAGTCTCTGTGTTGTCATTCCAAAGCTCTGAAACGTCCACGTTGTTATGTATTGCCACTTCATAGGCTAACGTACGAGTCTGGTTTGTTGTGAGCCCACAAAATCTGTTTGAGTATGTTTTATAGTCAGCGAGTCATGACTCATGTACATGTACTTCAGAGAAAACCTTTTCTGTTTGTTGGTAGTTCAACTAAATCCCTGCATCTGCCCATACTTTCACCTTCTGCCCACAACGACCGAAAGTCGATTTTGGCACCCCGAAGTCAGCTGATTCTTCATGGACAGTCTTACCATTCTGGACAGCCTCCACCGACTTAAAAAAAATTTCATATGAGATGTTGGATAAATCCCGCTTCGGGTTTTCGTCTGAGGAAACGAGGCATTTCTGAAAAAGACCCCCCCCCCTACCTAAAAAAGCAAGTGGTATCTGAAATCTATAACTACACAGGAGGTCAATACATGTACTATATCATGGGCTGCATACCAACATGAGAATCAAGTTGGGGAGGGGGGGGTCTCTCTTAGTCTAGAAGTACGGTGTTCGCCTCTCATTTAGTAGGTCAGGGGTTCGAAACCTGACAGCGACGGAACATTTTCTCTTTAAAAATGTTCTCCTTTCCCTCCCCCCCCCCT
>NW_004797784.1:390253-393302 GCF_000002075.1 Aplysia californica
CCCCGGCGCCTCTCGCATGATCGACTTCGTGTTGTGCAGGTGTCCAAAATTTCTTCAAGTTTAATGGGATGAACTTTTGATCGTTCTTCACCCACGCATGAGGTGTCGCTGTCAGTCGTTTTGTCATCACACGCAGAAGAGTCAGTTCTGTGCGTCTTAAAAGCCGTGGCCAAGTGTCAGAATCTAGTGTCAGTGTCTGGAGTTAGTATCTAGGTGAGTATCTTGAGTGAGTAACAGGAATTAATATAAGGTTTTAGATGTAGTTATAGCAGGAGCTTATGACACTGACTTGCCACACGAGCTCCCCAATTTATAATAATTTAAGTGACGAAGATTAGAGCTGTGACTGGAGAGTATAACAACATTCAAAGAACAGAGGAGGATAGATAACGACAACTTATGTTCGGAAGGAAAGGAGTAAACGACACCAGAACACCCGCCAACCACCTACACCGTGACTGAAAGAGAGAGTGTCTTGAGACGGCGTGCTGTTACATTGTGGTAGGTTTACATTCTTTATTGCTTTTTTGAAACCACGTGAACTTAGATCAATTATGCCCTATCGTGTGTTAGACATCAATGTCTCTAAATCTCCTACACTTTCTTTTCTCTCCAATGTAAATGTTTTTCCAAATCTTCAAAAGCGCCCCGATGGACATCCAGTCAACGGGACAGGTGAAGGTGAAGGTGACGGTAAATGGTTTTTTACACCCTCAAGGACACAACTTAGATGATTTAGGAGCTGGGCTTCGACATTGCCTGTCACTACCAGCCTGGGATGGGAGTAAAACCGAGATATTCCATAAAAATGTGTCTGTTGCCTAGCGGTTAGGCATTTCGCTGTAGCAAGCAGGAGAGCTGAATTCGATTCTTGTGGTTTGGGGGGGGGGGGATTTTCATCGAGTATCTCCTTCTTTCTGCAGGGACGTTCTATCCTTCTCAACCTGGGTTGATTTTGACAGACAGCGTCGAGCCCACCTGTAAAATGATCTAAACTGAGTCGATAGGGGTGTGAAAGCATATGCATCTACCCCCCATCCCCCCGTCTAAAAAACACCGCTTTCGTCCTGAGACAAGCCGTAAGTCGTAAGCCGTGAACAAAGTCAACACAACCTGTCCTGGTTGTGGCGCGCAACGAACACATAGATTTGATTATAATAATATGCAAAGTAGGGGCTCAACAACTGACGATAATATGCACGATCAACAGTTGTTCTTGTTTGCAGAAAGGGGCTCAACACACATGCGCACACGGTCAGACACCGGGACGGTATATTTTACGGCCCAATCGACTCAAGTTGGTGCACTGCTTCGACTCGACCTGTCAGGACCCACAGTACGCTACCCTAGAATTAGAAAGTTCTATCTGCTCAGTACCTAGTTTTGAGAAGTTTGATGTTAAAAATATTGAGTTTACAACATGACAAGCTTTTTCGATGTAGTTCTTTGCATACATGTATCTTGATAACGATTCCGAATTTTCAGACAGTTTTGATAGAGCAGATATAGAACAGTTGGTTTCTAACCTCGTGGTCTTACAGAGTAATTCATAATGGCAAAAATGTCAGATTGAACTTTGTAATTCTAAGGTGGCAACTAGGGTGAGAGGGATACAGTATCCCAACACAAGGACCAGGATACTCCATGACAAAGACTGCGCAGCGCCGTGTATCCGTTAAATTAGGTCATACTCTTATCTTTTGTGTTAACTTTAAGTACACGGCGCGCCAGTTCAGCCGGTCCACAACATCACTCTGTTGTTTACAATCATAACAATGAATACCCAACAAACCCCAGAAAATTAAGCAAATAGTCTGACTTCAATTCAGTTTAGCTTTTAAGTTATGTAAACAAGTTTGATATGAGCTGAGATTTACACGTTTTTAATGTTGAAAACTTGGATGATAAAACTGGTCACTTACAGAGCAGGAGTAGCCTCCCGTATACTAAGTATGGGGTTAAATTTTGTCATTAACAACCACTATTACAGCTGATGATGCTATATAGTATTTCGACACCCAGACAGATATGAACATAGATGGAAAAGACCTCCAATTCCTCCGGAACCTTTTGTGGGGAACAGCAGGCAGTTCCCGGGGCAGAAATGGAACAAAGGGAATACAGGCAGTCAGCAGAGGAGTACGACCAGTATGGCATTGTGCCTTATATACGGACCTCTTAAATATATTTATCCAAATGATACTGCGGAGTCAAGGTAGGCGGCCAAATAAATATGACCACGTTACGGTAGGCGGAGTCCAGTCTCCAGGAGATTTTAACTCGAGTGACAGAGGAAAGGAAAGAGGAGAGGCTACTACTGATTGCCAAGAAAACGGAATGCATTGTGATCTAAAAAAAAAAGCCGATATCCCAGAAAGCCTAATCATAATTATGTAAGAACGAAAGAGTGAAACATGTCAATAGGTTGAAATACCCTGGTTGCACAATTACACCACATGCAACAAATGGGACAAAAATAAAAGAGAGAGGATTGCAATATCGATAGAAATGTTCAACTTGATGAAACCTGTCATCTCAAACAGAAACATAATTGTCAATAACATAAAAGAACTCTAAAAGCGTACATGTGGCCAATCCTTTAGTGTGGATGAGACAGCTAGGCTCTAAACAAGGACACATAGAGACGACTGGAAGCCACTGATATGCCGATATGTGGTATTTAAGGAGAATACTCAGAAACTTATGAGCAGAAAGGAAAACAAGTGGAGAAGCTTTTAAAAACCTAGGTGGTGAAAGTTATCAGTACCATCTGAGAGAGACAATTGAGATTCACTGCCTACATGAATAGATCAAATTGTCTGAAGAAACTGCTGCTGCTATGTCGAAAGATAGAGGGAAAGAAAAGCGGAGGAAGACAAAGAGAGAAAACAAACACTAATGGCGTGAATAACTTTACAACAAAGGTCACATTGAGAAAAACAAATCTGATCAGGAGGACAGACAACAGGAAGTAGTGGGGCAGACCTGACACCTGGAGAAGAAGAAGAAGAAGAAGAAGAAGAAGAAGAAGAAGAAGAAGAAGAAGAAG
>NW_004797784.1:394604-396015 GCF_000002075.1 Aplysia californica
GTGTGTGTGTGTGTGTGTGTGTGTGTGTGTGTGTGTGTGTGTGTGTGTGTGAGGTTCACATCGTCTTGTGTGGGGTTCACATCGTCTTGAGCGGGGTTTACTGTTAAGTTGCTTCTCCACATCCCTGCAGCATCGCAAGGAGAAGACAGAAGATGTACCGAAATCGACTCCAGTGTTCTCTTTTGTACTCACCAACAGATGTGAGAAATTTGATATGAGAAAAAGCATATCAAATACAGAGGTCATGAAAGTCAACTGAAATTTTAGTCATTTATGTGAATAGCAAATGACCGAAACAAGCCAAGGACTTTAAATATCAACGGGTCCATAGGTAGAGCAGCAGACACCCTTTCTACCTCATCCAAGCATCTCTATGGACACAAAGCGACATCCTGTCATTTCAAAGCCATACCAACACAATGCTACTAACGCCAGACCTGGACATAAAAACAAAAATTACTGCATGCAAAATGAAGTCTCCACAAAATCCTAAACATAACAAGAAGAGACAGGCAGATAGATGGAATTAATGTAAGAGCAGATGTTGGCACGGATTGATTCCTGTATGACAATGAAAGACAAATAGAATAGTTTGGCCACCTGTTATGAATGTCACTTAGTCAGCCAGCCTCGAGAACAATATGACAACAAGTGCTTAGGCAACAAAGGAAGAGGTAGACTACACAAAAGATAGATTTAGGGAGTTAAGGGAACCCTGAGAAACTATAACGCAATCGAAAGAGCTGCAGATTTTACCCTACTATAGAAACGTGCATCTCCCTTCGACGCTCAACGGCAACAGAGAATGTAAAAGTAAAAGTTAAAGTTAAATGAAGACTCCAGTTTAGCCACATATAAATGTTCGCGGGGTACGCGTCTCTTTAATGTAGCAAACGAGGGCACTGTCGATATGAAGGTGGACAAGCGCTGAGACAGCCAGGCACACTATTCATAAAGAGACGCTTATTCAAGCCAGTTTCACGTTGACATCTAATAGGCCTATACGAGAACACTTTCCAGCCTGACTACCACATCAGATCAAACAGATTCAATTTGTCGCGAGAACGTCCACTCTACTTTAAGACAGCAGTGTCAGCACACTGCACGGTCCGTTGACCTGGGACTGGCGGGCTACACCTCTCTTCCGTCATTTCACGGCGCAGGCAGGCACACAGACACACAGACAGACGGACACCCCACACATAAACACACTCATACACAAACACAAACACACCGGGCCCTGACTAGGGAAGACACAATCAGTTTCCACTGGCCACAGAACTGTCACTTCTCATTATAGCCTGCAAGACAGGTGAGCACGGGATTACTTGGTGTTAGTCTCTGTTGATAATGATGGTGATGATGATGATAGTGTGTGCGCGCGCGCGCACACACACACACACACACACGC
>NW_004797784.1:396687-397728 GCF_000002075.1 Aplysia californica
GGAGGGGGTAAGTGTTTTACGGCGCTCGCAACGGCATACGGTTATATGAGCGAGTGGGACACACTAACCATTTTCAGGAAATTTTGAATTTTGCCAGGACGACGCCGAAGCCTACTCTCATCGATTTTGGACATCCAAGGGATCTCTAACGTTCGCAACTTTCACGGGACCTCCGAGATTTTTCACACCAGTCCGAGAAGGTTAGGATTAGATCTTTCTTACAAGAAGATCAGGGATGTGGCTGAAAGACAGCAGTAAATTTGCTCCTTTCACATCTTATCTGCTCCCTTACAATTTTGTTCTGTCTTCTGCTTTTTTCTCCACTTTCTGTCCCAACCCCCACACATCTCCCCCCCCCCCCCCCCCCCCCCCCCCCCCCCCCCCCCCACTCTGGGCTCCTGACTCTTTCTGCTGTCTTTCTACTGCTACTCCTTGGCTCCTTCTTACTGCTGTCTTTCCGCCAAACCCCTGATATTATGGTAGGTAAGATCTACGCTTATAGCCTTCTGGGATAAGGGCGAAAAATCTCGAAGGTCCCGTGAAAGTTGCGCTCGTTTAAGATCCCTTGGGGGTCCAAAATCGATATGAGGAGGCTTTGGCCACCACTCGGGCAAATATTTTTTAAAAATCCTACCAACTGAAAATGTTTAATGCGTCCCGCGCGCTCATATGACATTATGCAGTTGCGAGCGCTGTAAAACAGTTACCAAAAATCAAAAAAGAAACCTATGTTTTGTCTAATATACTATTGTATTCTGCTTTGATTATTTTGGTGGGTTTTATGGTGTTTTATAATATTATGTTTTCTTTAAAATATCGTGTTTTGTTTTAAATATTAGATTTATGTTTTGATTTAAATATTACGTTTCGTTTTAGCGTTAAGTTGTCCAGCCAAGCAGAACTCTGTCTGGCCGTCTTGAGGATGTTTTTCCTTTGGCAGAAAAAAAGAAACAAAGAAAAAGGAAAAGCAGATTATTACCCGTCCTGTAATCTTTTTTTAAAAAACAAAATAGGTTTGAGTTTTTCTTTCTTTTTTTTTTT
>NW_004797784.1:397828-400711 GCF_000002075.1 Aplysia californica
GGGGTTGTTCTTTGTTAGTTCCGTGTAGACTTCCAGGAGGAGCGAGGTCGCAGTAGTCTGGCCTCGTTCCTCGATGTCAGACTCGAGCCACGAGATCCCGGATTTGTCCAACAAAGAAGTCTTAACTCTTTAAGAATGCTGTAGCGGACAAAAAAAAAAATAATTCAGGCCAATATATGTTGTGGCACGTTTCCAACCATTGTAAACAAATCAGAAACAAATTTTCAAAGTCCATATTACTATGAATGCTGTTGCCCGCCTTTTTAGGTTTCAGATAAGAAAACAGAACTTCTGAACAAAACATACAATATAAATAACGAAGTTATGCTGGGTTTTTTTTAAGTGCTCCAAAACCAGCGCATCTTCCAGGGTTGTCGAATTACAAATTATGTCCTAGAATGCGTGTCCGCAAAGAGCCAGTGTAAACTGCAAACGTGTACAAAAGATATTGTAAAGCGCAGTTTATTTTAACAGATTACAAAAGTTGTTTACTGACATAAAGGAAGTAAAATTACGTGGGTTTTTCTTTTTTTAGATACACAATATTCGAATATGTCTTTGTGTGATTTTTCTTTGTCGTGGAGGATTTTGTCAGCTTGTGAAATAGGGTGGGAAAAAAGGAGGGGGGGGGTATAGGGGTTGGAGCGTTGAAGAGAAAATTTGAGGCTAGCCGCAAACATCCGTTAAATGTCTGAGTCATTTTTAGCGTTTTTGAAAAGAAAATGAGGAGAAAACTGTTTATTTCGAACAATTGACTCAGGGACCCACTTGCATTTTGGTACACTCAAGGGATTTTATATTTGGATTATTCTTTTGTCCAAGTGAACTATTATTAAGAAGCTGGATCTGCTCTTCGTCTAAGAACCAAAAACTACAAACCAGTCCAAAATAACTTAGGCAATATCTTATGAACGTAACGAACAGTAAATGGAACAATAGCAACAAGAGGCAGACGTAATACAAAAATCAAGCAGAAACATAATAACTTGCAAAATTTACAGTGTGCTTTTTCCATTACCTCTGAAGCCAGGCAACTGTTTCTTGTGGACAACTTCTCTACATCGGAGAGACGGGCACATTTCTACACACGACACTCGCTCAAACTTGTAAATTGTACACCTCAGTGAACTTACTTAATGACTCAATCAGCTGTGGCAACGACTAATTACAATAACGATGATAAACTCTTTTTATATCGCTCCGATAGATATATCCGTTCTTCTCTCATACTATTGATACGGGGAAAAGTTACTGTCAATTAATTTAATTGTTTGTTGTAATTTGGTCATCACAGAAGAGCCTGGCTGCCGGGACAAACCATTAGTGAGTAACAGCTGTGAGGATAGCTATGTCAGCGATATGATGGGCGTTAACTCTTTGTCGACCTAGCTGCCACACACACATCCGATCAGAAGCAGACCAGAGCCAATGATGCAGCACATTTCCAACCATTATACACCAATCTTAAACACAAATTTGTATATTTCATAGCATGCATATTGTTGCCTGCCTTTTCACGTTTCAGGAAATGAAGACAGAATTGACATACCTGTGTGAGCACGGAAGTTATGCTCCTTTTTTTTAAGTACCCCAAAACAGGGAGTCACCAAACAAGCAACATGTGGGTCCTCGATGAGTTAAACAACCGGTGTGGTATTTAATAGACATTGTGTGCGTGTGGGAAGGGGTAGGGGTAAGGAGTAGTGGTTGTATGCACGTAATACAATACTTGGTTCGGACGTGCTGTAGTGACACTGCTGAATATTAAAATAATTAAAGCAATCCTGTGCACAGCGAGCGGCTGAGCCTCTGGCTTGATCTTCCTACACTTTTCTCTCGAGTTTATAAAAATTGTATCGAGCAACGAACTCGATGAATGTGTGTGCGTACATGTGTGGTGTGTCTTCCACGTGAGCGGTGTGTACATGTCAGCTGTAGACCTGCTTCTAATGTGAAAATGTTTCTGCGGGTGATGTCGTGTCGTAAAACTCGCGATGGACTGAGAAACGAGCGGACTGTGTTCGATCCTTTGCCAGGTCTGTAGGTAAAGACCAATCCTGGTTATTTCAGGTAAAGGTAAGGGTGGCTGACAGAGATATTCAGAGATAGGGGGATCGCAGTAGTACAGACATATGTTTGGTATAAGGGTGAATTAAGAAATACAGACATGTGTGCGATATACGATTAAGGATGATTTCAGTAAACTAAAACATGTTTGATGGACAGTTGAGAAGGTAACTGATTTCAAATTTTTGCTTTCGGGACAGTACACCATTAAGCCATGGAGAGCTCAAGTGTTTCTGTCCATGGCTCTGTAACAGGCTGAAGGCTTACGGCAAACGCCAGGAATGCGCTAGTTTTAAAAAAGTGAACCCGGAACAACAAGGTTCTAACTCGGAATTTGTAATGTTTGGAGTTTGAGTGTCAGGGGCTTCCTCCTGTACTTGTCTTCCACCGTGTGAAAGTTGCAACTTCGTTCTCTTTATCTTCGGAGATAATAGCAATAAATAATAAATAGCATTTGTATAGCACATATGCCGGCTCGTCAGCAAGCTCTAGCGCTTTACACTAGGTCTATATTACTATAAATTACATTATATAACTGTGTTAGTGTTGTTCTTTAGCTGAGGGAGATATGGTGTGTGAAAACTAGACGTTGAAATAAAATATCTCAGACTAAATGAGTGAAAGTGAGATAGAACCGTGTTATTCTGAGGTATCGATATTGTGTTCTGAGCACCAAAGATGCGTCATTATTGTTGCTGTTATTTTTTACACGGCTTTTTTAAAAGGCAGCATGGCATTTCTCTAGGTGTTTACAACTCCTCCTCCTCCTCCTCCTTCTCCTCTTCCTCCTCCTCCTCCTCCTCCTTCCTACCTCCT
>NW_004797784.1:401286-402551 GCF_000002075.1 Aplysia californica
ATATATATATATAAACATACCCTAAATAATACTTCAATAAAAGGAGTCACACATTCATGAATAGATCCATTCATCCTGAACTCTGAATGCAGGGAATTCAACAGCTCATGGACAGAATAGGTGCTCGTTGTATGAAAACAGCGGAAATGGAAAAATCAAAAAACAAAACAAAACAAACAAAATCTGACTGGTAAAGCGGGTAGAGCTATGGCTTTTTCTTCGTCAACATTTTGGACAAAAAAAAGGAGAAAAATACAGCTAGCTCGGTGTAGAAATAGGAGCGTGTGCCTTTTTTTTTTCTTTTGGTGCATTTTTCAGACTAACAATAATCCGTTTCATTCTTGCTGTCATGATCCAGCGGTTTTTGAAAAGTTCACTTTGCGGGATCTTTACAATAGCTGCAAATTGCAGGGAACCTATCGTTTTTACTAAATAAATAAAAAAAACAACAACAAACAACTGCACCTGTAGAATACCACCCAGTTTGTTTGTTTGTTTTGGTAAGTGTTTTTCGACGCTCGCACCTGCATAAGGCCATATGAGCGTTCACGACGCATTAAGCATTTTCAGTTTGGTAGGAATTAATTTTGAATTTTGCCACGGTGGCGGCCGAAGCCTACTCTTATCGATTTTAGGACCACTAAGGGATCGTTGACGTGCGCAACTTACTCACGTGACCTCTGATAGTTTTACGCCCTTATTGGAGAAGACAAGGTCTTCGATCTTACCCACCATAGTATCAAAGGTGGAGCTGAAAGACAGAAGTAAAAAGGAGCCAAGGAGTAGCAGTAGAAAGGCAGCAGAAAGAGTCAGGGCCCAGCAGAGGGTGTAAAGAAGGGGAGGGGTGGGGGTGGGGGGCCTAAAGGGAAGACGAAAGCAGATGACAAAGCATGATTGGAGACCAGAAAAGGTGGTGAAAGGAGAACATCTTTATTTTTGAGAACCTTTTCCCCATCGCTGTCAGGATTTGAATCCGGGATCTATTGAATGAGAGGCGACCATCATAACCTCTAGACCACGAGAGGGGAAAAGTGGGAAATGGTCGTTTGTACAGGTGATTGTCTTGGACATGTGGTCGTTAGAGCAGGTTCGACAGATAATTCGCTTGGATTTCCCGGTATGTGACTTTGTTGAAGCAAAAATGTCCAGATGGATTTTAGAACAGCCTTCGCCATACCCGCTAAAAACGCAATATTATTATTCAGCAGGGCAGAACGACTGAAATTTGATAATTCGCCTCCGAGATGATATGGGGATTTGGAGGG
>NW_004797784.1:402665-403630 GCF_000002075.1 Aplysia californica
TGGGGGGGTTACTGGGAGGATTGAGAGTTGGGAGCGTGAGAGGACTGGGCAATATGGTGATGGTTTGGGGTAAGGAATGGGAGGATAGGAATGGGAATTGAAATTGTTATAGGAGGGGTTGTGGAAGGGAAGGGAATGGGAAGGCAATGGGAGGTGACTGGGAGGGCAAGGGATGGGAGGGGGGCTTGGGGGAAGAGCGGCGAAAGAGTCGTGGGGTTGGGGAAAGGGTTGGGAAATAGAGATGGGTTGTTGGTGGAGGGAGGGATTTGGGGAAGGGTGGAAGAGTTTTTGGTGGGGGAGAGGGATGAGTGGAGACGGATGAACGGTGAGTGAAATGGGATATATTACACATATAAGATATACAACATGAGTTCGTTTATTCGTATTGTCCCACCAGAGAGACAGACTCGGGTCAGGCAATTAAGGGGTTAAAACCTTGCACTCCTACTTGTGCTGCATACACATTTAATACTAAACAAATTTCTGCATCATCTGACTTTTGTTAAAGAATTGAAACATTTAACCTTCTCTCTCCTAAGTCCAGAAAGTAACATTCTCTCGTGGGTGGTTGTCGGGAGCTCTGGTGTGGTTTGCTTCTTATTTCCTATCACCCCTTCTTCTTTTTTATGTTTGTTACTGTCTTGTAATACCTCTAATCTTCTGGCGCTCATATGACCTTATGCAGGTGCGAGTTCCGCAAAATCTCTACTAAAATTAAACATTCTCTCTCCTGAAAAAATGTTACTTTCTGGGCATAGGCCCTTTGAAAAGGTTGCCGACGAGTGCTAGTGATATCCTTCCTTCTCTCTCAACTGTGCCCTCTCCATACAGGAAGATAACGAGCCAGTGTGTTATGTAATGGGAGAGCTTAGATATCACGGGTAAACATGCAGTGTCGTCCTAATTCTAAGACAACAAGACACCCCTCACCGCCCTGCCCCCCTCATACATACGCATAACAGCCC
>NW_004797784.1:403730-404814 GCF_000002075.1 Aplysia californica
CCCCCCAACCACCCACATAACCCACCACCCACCTCGCTCTGTCCCCTCAGGAAGCAAGATGCGCCTATGTTGTACTTCTGATGGGTGTGTATTGGATCACGGAGTCGCTTCCAGTCGGAGTTACTGCCCTTATCCCCGTCCTGCTCTTCCCGACAATGGGTATCGCCGGCACAGACGCCGTGACGGGGAAGTATTTCAACGTAAGTCACTCACAGACAATCCATCGACTTGTAATACTAGATTTCACACTGTCATGGTGGCCGCTTTCTTGCTACAAAAGCTTCCCTGCGAAGCGTACGCACCATGTGCTCGTCAATTACGACCAAATAAAAGGCCAAACACCAGTCTCTGTCTAATTAAATGCATGCAGCCTCCCCCCCAAAAAAACAAACAAACACACACAAACAAACCAAACCAAACAACAACAACAAAAAACGAACGCAACAAACAAACAAACAAACAAGCCCCCCCAAAAAAACCCCAACAAACAAACAAAAAAACCCAACCAACCAACGAAACAAACAAACAAACAACACAAAACCCTTCCTTTGCCTTTCATTTGGCTCAACATGGGTCAAACGGTGGGCTCCATAGTAAAGTGGAAATACGTCAGAGCGCATTGTCCAGGGCATTATAATTATGATACAAGTCTATGGAAAATAATAAAATATCTTTATGTAAATTTAATGGGCGTTTTCTGTTTTTGTTCTAAACAGAAACTTTTGTTGTTGTTTTTTTGTTGTTGATTTTTTTTCCTAGATTACCGACAAGAGCAAATAGAAAGGGTGAAGTTACTGGTGTATAGATTTGTTGTGTTGTCTGTCTCTGTGTGTGGTCTAGGAACGAAGGGGTAAGGGGGGGGGGGGACTAAAGACACACACCCAAACAACCCCACGCATGCACACATAAACACGCATATAATTATATAAGCACACACATACACACACACCGACACATACTCTCATATTAAGTGCATACACAAAGGGGATCAAGGGTGACCCTAGAAAGGAACGGGGGACCAAAAACGGACTGGTGAGAAGGAGAGTGAGAGAGAGAGAGAGAGAGAGAGAGAGAGAGAGAGAGA
>NW_004797784.1:404976-410594 GCF_000002075.1 Aplysia californica
GAGAGAGAGAGAGAGAGAGAGAGAGAGAGAGAGAGAGATGGCTGAAATGTAGACGGAAATTGTGAGAGACAGAAAGAAAGAAAGAAAGAAAGAAAGAAAGAAAGAAAGAAAGAAAGTCAGTGATGACGTTAACCATTTCCCTCCCCACAGAACGTGAACATGCTGTTTATTGCTGGTCTCATGATGGCAGTTGGTATCGAGTACTGGAATCTACATCGACGTATCGCTCTGAGGATTCTCCTGTTTGTCGGATCCGAACCCAGGTGGTGAGTGCCCAAATTCCAAGACACCCACGAGCCTAAAAGTGATTTCCTTTCTGGATCTGTCTGCAACCACCCCCCCTCCTCCCCGTTGTTGTACTAGATTTGGTTTGTTTTGTTTTTTAGTTTTGTTTTGTTTCAGTATTTTTTTAAAAGCAAACCTATGAACTGCAAAATGGTTTACTGCATTACAGGCGGTGCCCACATATGCGATCGGGCCGGGTCGAACTATTAGTATCCCTTCCGTTTATATGCACTATTTAAAAAAACAACTGTTGGCATTCTTCAAATGAGATATCACCCATCTTGCAGTATCCTATCTGTGCCATAATACAACAGTTTCAGAACTGACTATTATTTAAGGCTAATTTTGAGCTGCTCCATACAGATTAGCTTACTCAACTCGATTAATAAGTTGATAGAATTTAGTACTGCCAGTGCTAAAACTGTGAAGTCAGTGACTTCGTCTTAAAGTAATTTCACGCAGATAGAAACAATCAAAGGGGAGCTACTCTGTGATCTTTTGGTGTAACTTGGTCACTTCCCTTTCACTGCGTTTGCCGTTGCTGGTTTCTTTCCCCTTCTGTCATTGTTTCCGTTTTTGTTGCTTTGTTTGTTTGAGTAAGGAGAAGTAAAATAATGGTCATTTTGTACTGGGGAAAACTAAGACGGATAGTCAGGACAGAGGGAAAGTAAAGAAGTGCAATCTACCAGTGGCACCCTCCAACTACCCCACATTATTGTTGCTGTTGTTATGGTATATTAAGTTGTTGTTTTTGGTGTTGCTATGGTTATTATCATTGTTTGTTTTCCCATGTGGTATGGGCAGGCTGATGGCGGGAATGATGATAGCCACCTGGTTCCTGTCCATGTGGATCTCCAACACCGCAACAACTGCCATGATGGTGCCTATCACGGAGGCCATTTTGGTTCAGCTCAAAGGAGCAAGAAACACAAAACCTTCTGCGCGTGAGTGCATGGAATATTATTCAGTTAAGGGAAATTCTCACAACAAAAAACGTTTGAAGAATAGACAGCGTTTTGTTGAGAGTCATTTAGATCAATAAATTATACCTGGCCACCGAGTCTGCAAAAATTTCTTTTCACAATGTGTAAATCGTCTCCCTTTTAACTACTTTTCAATATGGCGAGATAGGCCAAAAGTGCGAGTTTGCGCACTAGAAAAGTGCGCACGAGCGAGGTGAAGGATTGATTTCGTGACTAATGCATGCCATTTTTCTCCTGAATAGTGTTGACACACAAAAGAAAATTTCCATAATATTCGTATTCAGTGTTCTTATCTCTTTCGAAATATGTTATTCTTTTTTTTAAAACCTGAGACGATTAATTAATAATCCTGTGGGAAAACGACAACAGGGTCCACGGGTGGATAGTTGCGCTAGGTGTGTTTGGTCACGAAGACTATTGGAGGGTATGGTTATTCTAATGAAAACACTTCGACCAGGAGACATGGAAATGAAGGAATGATTTTACCATTATAGAGGAGAGGTCATTATTTAAATTGCAGGCGAAATGATAAAGCAATCAACAACAACAACAACAAAGCTGTAAGAAATACAACGTAAAAAGGATATCACCAAAAATCGCTTTAAAAAAAATTAAAATAACAAACAAACAAATTTGCATAGACTCAGCTGAAAGACAAATCTTTTCTCTACACATTGGTGTACATATTATATTTATAAATCTAAGCTTTTCCGGTCGACGAAAACATTCTGTTTTGAAGCACCCCTCCCCCTTTTTTCTCCTTTTCTGCGCACAAGCTGGCTGAAATGACGTAAGCAGATCTAGTAAACAACCAAATAAGAGTGTTTCTTACGTTGTTCTTTGAAAAATGATATATTTTTACACTAAGTAATTAACCATTTCTGATTTCGTGATTGTTATTCAATGACGTTACATATAGCCTTATTTTTATCTCGAAAATCCATAAAGTGTCGATCTGTACTAATACCAGCGTGAGCAAAATTTAAAATGTAATAGTGATCTTTTCTTCTTCTTTTTTTTTTGGCTTAAAAGTATTTGTTTGCTAAATTACATCAAAACATCAAATATCAGTCTCATGCATTATCAATGGTTATCATTTTATGAAAGTTCGCATTTACAAAGATGTGTTTTGCGCGTTCTTTTTGCCGACATGCGAAATGAGTCTTTCGGTCCTTTTTTCGATGGCATACTTCAAAGATTCTTTGTCCCATGCTTGCAAAATACATTACCTTGTACCCTGCATTGTAATCAACAATATCACGAAGTTTTGACTTCACAGGATTATAATTGTTTGAACTTGGAAATTGGCCTTTTTATGTAGTGAGTACAAATTGTTTACTGAAAAGCCATTTTCATACAATTTGATAGGTTTGCAGAATCAGAATTAAAAGCCTGAGGATATCTTTAGTCTTTGTATGCCTCAATATTGTCATTTACTTCAAGAAAACATAAACATGGAATATGTTCATGCCCATTACATAATTGCTTGACTATTCAAAGTCCTTCTTTTTGCTCGTTTTATATTGTATGCTGCGTGAAATGAAATTCTCTACGTTTTGCATTAATTTGAAACTTGGTAGCTTTTTAAAAAGTTATTATCCGATTTTAATTATTTCAACAGCGCATTTCATCGTTTCTAAAGCTATTTCTAATCCAATGCAAAGAATCTACTTTCAGATAATTTGATTTTTTTTTTGGTAGTACCTAAGAGACCCTAAAAAAAGAATCCCCAAGTAGCGTTCTTTGATAGTGCCTTGCCACACACGTAACTCCATAGACAAGTTTAGATTTTAAAGACGGTGACTATTTGAATGGGTCGTAGGAATGCAGTGATCATGCATTTGTAAGCTCGTGTCTTTTAATTTGAAGGCGTTCCCCAAACTTTTCTTTCAACCAAGCAAGCGCCACTCTTGATGTGTGGGGATGTAACCCAACCACGCAGGGACCAAGCCTGATCAACAGAATATATTAACTCCTTTCTCCTCCCCAAACTTCTCCTAAACTTTCTCAGAACGATGAGATAACCATTTGATGTGGAGGGCATGGTTTACCGTCCTTGTCCTGACACCAAAACAGACCGATGACACCCCCCCCCCCGGTCCCTCCATTTAGTTGACCGCTTGATTTGATAAAGTTTTACAAAATTTTGATTACTGTTTCAACAAGTGGATATTTCTTAACACGTTGATTGATTTTCTTCATATTTCTAAATTTACCTCCCCCCTTTAGTTGAATTATAATTTGTACGAAGTTTTCTTGAAATTATTGGGCCAAAGACGACCAAGTTATTGTCATTTAAACAGAGCATTGCTTTAAAAGACACTCTGTAAAATAACGAATCATGTGACTTTGAGATAAAAACCTCGTTATTTTTTAAAATGTTGTTTCAGGGTCCAAGAGTATCAACGGAGACATCGACATGGAGAAAACGTATGTTGATATTATAGTGCGGTCAGAAATTCGTGGCGCAACTTATCCTCAAATACCTCTTACACGAGGGAACCACCGTCACTCATACTTTGCACAGCAGTTTGTATCAATCTGTCTTAACTTACACATATTTTTTCGTAACAATTGAGGATAGATTAAAACATTTTTCTTCAATAATTCATATAAAATACTATAAATCTCTGCCACGCGTAAAATGGGATTGTTCACAGCACTTCCCGCTTCTTGCACACATTTTGTATACGCATTATATGGCCTATGTCACAGCTTAACAATGACACTTTTTAGAGGCAAAACTTGTTAGAAGAAATTTATTTTATAGTAAACATACTTTTTGCACTAAAGGTTCTCAAGACATGCGTTCAATAAGCATGAAGTCGTGATTAGGAAAAAAATGATAGACTTGCTTTTAAAGGCGATATTGCTCGAGCTGTATATTTCCTAAAGGCTGTAGAAACGATAGACTTGGATTTTTTATTAGTATTTATTAAGGAATTTTCTAGAATACAGTGTACAGGTTTTTGAAAAAAATACTCATCAGTTAAAACAAACGGATATAAGTCATTGTGCAAACGTTGGAGAATCTATGTTTAATAGTTAAAGATATATTTGACAATAAGTTACGGCAAGAATTTTTTTTATCACACTATATGTTTGTGAATGTGTGTTCGTTTGTTTCTCTATGGATAACTGTATGTGCATCTGTTTATAGGACTGTGAGGGTGCATGGGTGTTTGTATGCATGTTTGCGCCCTTGCATCTATCTGTATGTGTGTGTGTGTGTGTGTGTGTGTGTGTGTGTGTGTGTGTGTGTGTGTGTTGTGTGTTGTGTGTGCGTGCGTGCGTGCGTGTGTTGTTTTTGTTTTTTTAGGGGGGAGGGGCATATTTATATCCTTGCTTGTTTGTATGTTGCCATTCCCCTGCAATATAGTGCATGTTAATAAGAAGAGGTCCTGAGGTGTTCTGACGCTGGAAATCTCTAGAGACTGACCTGTGCCTTCCTCTTACGTTGCTATAATTATAATACTGGTGTGGTCAGTCAATTTATTCATAAATGCTGTTGTCTTATTTATGGTCATGAAAAACAACCAATCAACATCCTACAGGACAGAGCTCGATGACGTCAGCATCTCCATAAAGCCACGACCAGTCGCTGAAGAGAATCACGTAGACGAGAAGACCGAGTACGAACCGGAAGAGGAAGACGACCCCACCTTCACGCGCATGTGCAAAGGCATGTCTCTGTGTATCTGCTACGCCGCCAACTCGGGAGGAATTGCCAGTCTCACGGGGACCGGGCCCAACCTGGTGCTCAAGGGCGAGGCTGACGCGTAAGTCAGGGAGGGAGCGACAGAAGAATTGTGTGTGTGTGTGTGTGTGTGTGTGTGTGTGTGTGTGTGTGTGTGTGTGTTATTCAAATGTTGTAGTAAGAGCTTTACAGCACCTGCAACAAAATATGGTCGTACAAGTGCTGATGATTGCAGGTGTTAGAAGAGAGTAACAATTACAAAAAAGAAGGAGGAGATGTTAGGGCGATAGACGTTTAATATAACAGAAATCACACCAGAGCACACACCAACCGCAGCACAGAAAAATAAATTATTCCTCGGTTAGTTGCTCACACGTATTACGTCCAACATTTTAGAGAGAAAAAATTATATTCAAGTTTCCAAATCTGTGGTATCTGTCGCATAATGCGCGTAGGGTGTTGTTAAAATTTAAATTTAAATTGTAGGGAAAAAAGAAGAAAATAAAGATACATAATGTAGGTACTGATTGTTTTTAAAGAAGACAGCTTTTTTATCCCTCCTTTGAACTTTGCTAAAATTAGTTGAACAGCTTGTTGACGATTAGTGTATAAACAATAACCTGTGTAAGCGTTCGTTTGTGCGCGGGGGTGGG
>NW_004797784.1:415146-416173 GCF_000002075.1 Aplysia californica
TCTTCGGCGTTAATATGATCGAACTGTGTTGTAAGTGCCATAAAACTCTTACTAAAACTAAAGGCTAAGGGATAGAATGTATGGAAGAGCATAGGGGAAAAACGGCATTATCACAAACTGGAAATTCTGAGGGTGTCAATTTTAAAAGCTTGTGTGCTCATATCTTCATAGTTATTTGGCTGGTGATTTATTGTTATGTTTGTTGAATGGGAATTCAAACAACAGTTGAACAGAAAAGCAATTAATTATGAGTCACCAAGCGTTCAAAATTGTTACCCTCACGATTTTCTTTTAGTGATTGTGAGTGTTTGGCAAGTGCTCTGGGGTGTTTTGCTTCTTCTTTCCTATCAAACGTGTATTATCTATATTTCCCCTTCTTCTTTTGGGGGTTTGATACTCCTTTACAACACCTCTAATCTTTCGATGCTAATATGACCTTATTGTCTTGCAAGTGCCGTAAAACTCTTACGAAAAAAAGTTTTCACTATGCCCGTTTACCCCCGTGCTCTTCCTGTAGTATGTATATTGTATCGTCTACACGTCCAGATGGCCCACTGGTGATCAGACCTCTGCTCAACTGGAAAGTGGTCCACGAGCGACTGCCTTGGTCTTTGTTCCTTCTGCTGGGCGGAGGATTCGCTCTCTCCCTGGGATGTCAGGTTAGAGCTAGCTCTCTCTCTCTCTCTCTCTCTCTCTCTCTCTCTCTCTCTCTCTCTCTGTATGTAATATTATAATTGTGAAAGTTCATCACTTTGGTCGCTTATAAATTCCGAACCACTTAACTTTCGGATAACAAAAACTTAGAGGTAGTTCAGAATCATTTAAAGCGTGCACAGTTATATTAAGGAATCTGACATCACTATAGTTTAATTTTCAGTTTTTCATTAGTTTCGTTCAGATCTAATGTTGGGAAAGTCCGTCCTCTAAGACACCATTGTAAACAAGTGAGGCTTACGTTCACAAGCAGTGCGCACTGTTGGACGATCAGTCCTTTTGAGTCCGTTAATCAAACGAGGACCCAGCTAGT
>NW_004797784.1:417478-425900 GCF_000002075.1 Aplysia californica
GTGACTTGTTATAGAAGTGTGACGTGTAAAAGAAGTGTGACTTGTTATAGAAGTGTGACGTGTAAAAGAAGTGTGACTTGTTATAGAAGTGTGACGTGTAAAAGAAGTGTGACTTGTTACAGAAGTGTGACGTGTTATAGAAGTATTGCTTGTTATAGAAGTGTGACGTGTAAAAGAAGTGTGACGTTTTAAAAAAGTGTGACGTGTTATATAAATATGATGTAATAGAACTAAACGTGTTTTAGAAGTGCGGCTTGTTATAGATGTGTGACGTGTAAAAGAGAGTGACGTGTAAAATGAATGTGAGAAGAAAAAGAAGAGCGACGTGTTATAGAAGAGTGATGTGTTACATAAATGTGACATGATTTAGAAATGTGACGTGTTATAGAAGTGCGGCGTGTAAAAGAAGTGTGGCGTGTTATAGAAGAGTGATGTGTTATATAAATGTGACATGATTTAGAAATGTGACGTGTTATAGAAATGCGGCGTGTAAAAGAAGTGTGGCGTGTTATAGAAGTATGACATGCTATAGAATTGTAACGTATTTTAGAAGTATGGCGTTGTCTTTGTCTATGTCTGTACGCTCAACAGAGTTTATTTATTACTATTTACTTAAAAAATGTGGCGTATTATCGTCAGAAAGCTTGTCAGATGTTATGACTTATCTCAAAATTTTGAATTGCTTAAAATAGAGTTTTATCGAAGATTCTTAATTAGCATTTGGGGTCGGTTGCATTCGCTCAAGAGATCAATGCTGAATATCCCTCACCCCTTTCACCTCGCCCTCCATCACCCCCAATTTCCTCCTCTCCCCTCCCCCCCCCCCCCCATCCCCTCTAGGCCATAGACACGAACCATCACCCGCTCTACTACATGTTCCCTGTGGCCCTGTCCTGCTCCTTCGCCTTCATGTTGCCCGTAGCAACCCCACCAAATGCCATTGTCTTCGCCTACGGTCGGATTAAGATCAGCGACATGGTGAGTTTTGTCATTGCCTTCTGGTCTAGTTGCTTCTTTGCTGTTGTTGTCGTCGTCGTCGTCATTGATGTTTATTTTGTTGTTGTTGTTGTTGTTGTTGTTGTTGTTGTTGTTGTTGTTGTTGTTGTTGTTGTTGTTGCTGCAGCTGCTTCTATTGGTGTATCTAATGTAGTTTTCATTGCTGAGTATGTTGTTGTTTGTTGTCGATCTTGTTGCAATGAGTGACATTTGGGCTACAAGTGTCCTGTGAATTGTCGTTCTTGCTTATATAATGCTATGGTGCTTTTTGGTGAGTGGGTGGTTGGAGTGTGCTCTAGTGTGGTTTGCTCCTTCATTCCTATCATGCATCTATCGTCTTTACCTCTTCCCCAGGTTTTTTGTTTGTTTTGTTTTCCGTATGTTACTGTTCAATTACACCTCTAATGTTCGGTATTCATAATATATGATCTATCCGAGTTGTAAGAGCCGAAAAAGTTACCAAAACTAAACTAGTTGGTGTTGTTTATACTATGTGGTTTAGCTTTATGACATTTGTGTTGTGCATAGGTCGTGTATCACTCAAAATGTTAGCAATAATCAATAATGGCGATATTTGAAATAATCCGAAAGGTAAAGGGTATAAGTTACCTTGAGGGGTTGTTTTGAGAAAAGGGAGAAGTAAACCAAAAACCAAAAAAAAACCAAAAAAAAGAAACTCCTGCTGAACTTAAAAATGATGTACGTGTAGGCCTTCTACCGAGTTTGGGTAAATTTGTATAGGCCATAACTCTGATATAAAATCATGCAGTCATTTTATTCATATGTTTCGTTGTGTAGTCTCCCCTGACGTGTGTCGTCATATTATCATTATAGTGTAGTTATATGTGACTAAGAAGACCCTTTATATTTTTGACTACTTCATTTATTTTCACTGTATGATCCTAAGATATCCCTGTGATCTGTAATGATCTCTGTCTCCTAAATATAAGTAATGACAGAAACCCAAGGAATGTGTTCAAGGAGATATTCCAGGCTGGAACTATGATGTTAAACCGCTTCATGTTTTAACCACACAAACGTTTGGTTGGCGGGTGCTCTTGTGTGGTTTGTTCCTTCTTTCCTATCAAATATCTGTCGACCATATCCACCTTCCCCCCTTTTTTTTCTTTGTATGAGTTTTTATATACAGTCGAACCTTCCCACAGCGGTCACTTATACTTGTGTCAATGTTTGTTGTTCCCAAGGTCAAGGCTGGCTTCGTGATGAACATCCTGGCTGTCCCGATCCTGGTCGGAATGACTGCGACCGTCGGTGATGCCATCTTCGACTTCAGCAACATCCCACCCGAGTTCTACAACATCACCCTCTCCGGCGTGATCTCGGACCACTAGACCAGTCCACCGGTCCTTCTGTCAGATGTACTGAAACAAGCTGTTTTCTTGCTTTGTCGGCTTGTTTGGCAGAGACACAGAAAGAACAGATTGAAAGTAAAGAAGTAGGAGCTACCAGTGGCGCCCTCAAGCCACCCGCTATGCTCTTGCAAACGATATATTGAGACGCATTCAATAAGTCTTTACCTCTTTACCCGGACTACGAAGGACGCCAGCCAAAAATTTGAAATTTGACTCTCATAATGCTATTTTTCTACATAGTCACCTTGCAAATTAATTTTTAGTTTTTATATTTTTGTTTGACCTTCAAAAGTCCTTGGGCACAATATGACTTTGGGTGGGACTCAAACCATTCCTTCAGTGCAGATAATATATCATTTTTATAATTATGGAAACGCTGTACTTTGAGAACATTTTTCGGATTTGGGAAAAGAAAAAGGGTCAGAAGATGAATAGGGTGGGTGAGGTAGAATTTCGTAGGCACACTGCTTTGCAGTCTGGGTTGTCTTAACTGCTCTGTGCACTGGAGCATTGTCATGCGGCATAAAACATTTTTTCACACCCACCCCACCACACATATCCAAGAGCTACATTCACTAAAAATGCTCTTAAGTTCAAACCGCTCATCAGATTTTGTCGAAACTCCACATGCAGCGTTCTAAACTGATAGAAATGACTTCCTGTAGGTTTCATTGTTTTAAGAAATTCTTTCAAAAAAGGGTAAAGAGTTATTGAACGTTTCTCATACTTCATATCCTTTTTTCCTGTACAATTAATTAGTTAGTCAGGTTCATCGGTGAAGATGACCTAGATTAGAGATCCAGTTTTTTGTGCCCAGGAGGAAGAATCAGGGGAGGGAATCTGCTTAAATCCTCCTCCTCCTCTCCCCCCCCCCCCGACCACCAACCCACCAAATCCCCCACCTCACTCTTTTTTCTTTAATTGAAACACAGAGAGGGAGAGAGAGAGAGAGAGAGAGAGAGAGAGAGGGAGAGAGAGAGAGAGAGAGAGAGAGAGAGAGAGAGAGATAGAGAGAGAGACAGACAGACAGACAGACAGACAGACAGACAGACAGACAGACAGACAGAGACAGAGAGAGAGAAACAGACAAACAGACAGACAGACAGACACGCTCGAAGACTGAGGGAGAGAGGGAGAGAGTGAGAAAGAGAGAAAGAGAGAGAGTGAGAGAGAGAGAGAATGTGGGAGTGTGTTTGTGTGTGTGTGTTTATGTGTGTGTATGTGTGTGTGAGTGTGTGTGTGTGTGTGTGTGTGTGTGTGTGTGTGTGTGTGTGTGCGTGTGTGTTTGTGTACTTGTGCATTCCGTTCGTGTGTTTGTATCAAAATGGCTATACAAGTATAAATGTACTAGAGCTCGTGGCAGTGACGTCACCGATGTAAACGAACGGGGCTGGCGTGTATCCACTCCGGGACGATGAGCTTTGAGGGCAAGAACATGCGCAGTTCAACGGCGCGTGAGTACTTTTCGCCGAGACTCACGTGGAGACGCCATGACGATCTTTGGAGGAAATATATAAGCTTGAATTGAAATGTGGGGCAGGACGGTGTTTGATATACCAGAGCCCATGGAATGCGAGCTAGGGCCTCTCATTGTTCGAGTAAATGGGGGGCGCACCGGTCATACCGTTGAGGGCAAGAAGACCCCCATGTTTGACACGTGTGACGTCACTGTCATGGCTTTTGGGGCTCTTTAGATCTATAACCTCTTTGGTTTGTATATAAAACATTCCATTGTCTTCCTCTAAACAGAATTATGGTTTGAAACATGAAAATTGTATCATATGAACAGTGTACAGCAATCCACTCCAACATTCCCGGTAAACATTTGTGGTTTAAGTTTGACAAATAAACATTTAGGTAGTTAATATCCACCTTCTGAGCATTTGTTATTGAGTAGAAATTCCTGCAGTATGTAGGTCCTAACACAAGTAATAGAATATTCTCTTTCGTGTGTCTGCCTGATAAAAACCCTTAGCTCATTTATGGATTTGTCTATGTGTACGTTTCTTGTGTGTGTGTGGGGGGGGGGGGGGGGTGGCATTGGAGTCCTGTATGCCAGAGACCAAACTTCCTTTTTTTTCAAATATCATTCTTGATCTAGTGATCCTTTACTTGGGCCCTATACTAAACACTGCCCTTTGGGTGCATACACAGTACCACTGCAATAAATTATTTACAGTAGCCTTGCTTACAAATTGCTTATTTTGAGACAACGACACCACTCTGCCTCCACAATCATTTCAACGTAACTGCAGAACTTTTCCCCCTTGACCGTCTAGATGTCTCAACATGAGTAAAAAAATTCTCACTCGTCTGTTAGACAGTGTTTCATAGCTGTGAGTTACAGTGGGGTGATAATGAAATAGGTCAGTTTTACGAAGTTTTAGGTGCATGATACCAATCACCCTTTCCTTTAGATTTACGACCTTTTAGGCTAACATCAAAGAAAATGTTTTGGGACCTTTTTTCCAGTGGCCTTCATTAATGGGCTTTAAGATTTTGTTGGTCGTTCAACTTTTGGACTCTCATGCAAATACCTAGAAAAATTAAACGGAGTCATTTGTTTCTATCTCCTTTTAACCGCGGACAGGCGAAAGTGAACAAGCTATAATTCTACTTTTGTTATTGTATTTGGTGTTGTGATTCTGCTGGTTGTTGTTCTTGTCGATTCTGACACGGACTACTGACCACATTTGATGATGAAGATGATGATGATGATGATGATGATGATGATGATGATGATGATGATGATGATGATGATGATGATGATTTTTTGTTTGTTTCCTAATTGGGCTTGGTGGACTCCACGAAGAAATCTTCGAGCGAGAGCGAGGCTCTTTTACTGCTAAATTGTCAATATTATACTTAGAGGCACCTCCACTCGTCAAAATAACTCCATTCGAATTGCCATTGTTCTTGGACATTCAAACATATGTTTGACATTGGTGATGATGATGATGATGATGATGATGATGATGATGAGGATGATGATGATGATGATGATGATGATGATGATGATGATGATGATGATGATGATGATTTTACCTCCTCCGTCTCCTCTTTTACCTCTTCCTCCTAAACGTCTCCTCCTCTCAATCTCCCTCTACCTCTCCCTCTCCCTCGTGATCTTGTTCTTGTTATTTGTGGTGGTGTTGTTGCTGGTGTGCTTTGCTCTCTCTTTCCTATCAAACATATCCTATCGTTCTTATCTCGCCTCTTTCTTTTCTTTGACTATTATTCTCTAGTTACAGCTTTAATCTCCAGCACTAGGATGACCTATTTGTACTGAAAGCACTATAAAACTCTTACCAAGACAAACTAAATCATACTGTCAACATAAATCCTCCTCCTCCTCATCATCATCATCATCATCATCATCATCATCATCATCATCATCATCATCATCATCATCATCATCATCATCATCATCATCATCATAATACCGTTCAACAGCACGCTCTATGTGTTTCACAATCTATACTTTTACCCCAACAGACCTGAGAGCATTTTGAAACAGCTTCTTCTTCCTGGGAAGCATACAGTGCAAGCAGTCATTTATAAGCGCTAAAACACTAACAACTAGTAGTATACTGACAAGATCTTTCACTGTCTATGGCCGGGTACCCATTCCCACCTGGGTGAAGTGAGGAAAAATCGAGTAAAGTGCCTTTCCCAAGGACACAACGTCCCGCGGCTTGAACCCCCGAACCCGCAACCTCACGATTACGAGTCAGGTAGCATAACCACTAAGCTACCAACACTACAGACATGAAAGTAGTTGCAGAATCATAAGAAAAGTATGATGTAGTGAAGAGGAAACTATGATGTAGTGAAGAGGAAACCATCGTCTTCTGCAATAAAGTTTGTAAAATAGTATGAGAAGAGGATTAGAATAGTGAAATCAAAAAGCTAGTTTTTGGTGAAATATCGGCTTCAGAAGCTATAAATAGAACCACGCATCTCTCGATCCGCACGTAGCGGACACAATATATCCGATCATCACAGGAACAAAAGACATTGCCGTGGCATATTCCAAACCAACATAGTACACAATACAGAAACACGAATTTGTACATCTCAAAGTATGCATGTTGGTTTTTTTTATCTCCAGATACAGAAAACAAAATGGAAAAGTATGTATGAATAACAAAATTATGCTTCTTATTTCATGTAAGTGCCCCCAAAACAGCACGTCCCCAAACGCGCAACAAGCGTGTTTTCATGAGTTAATAAATCCGAACAGGAAGCTCTTATGACAAAACGTGTAGTCTTTTTTAAATCATGGACAGAAGAGTGTTCATAAACGTATTTTGAGCAATAGGTTGTAGAATATTTCTAATAAAAAAACAAAATAAATTGAATTAGAAATAAGAAGTAAACATTTCCACACCTATAGGCTGGTCTTTTTTCCAGTTAAACAATAATATAGCCTTATGATGCCCCTGTCCCACTCTTTCTCTCTCTCTCTCTCTCTCTCTCTCTCTCTCTCTCTCTCTCTCCCCCTCTCTCCCCCCCTCTCTCTCTCGCTCTTTCTCTCTCTCTCTTGCTCTCTCTCTCTCTGTCTGTCTATCTGTCTGTCTGTATGTCTGTTTGTCTCTCATTCTCTCTTTCTCTCTTTCTCTCTTTCTCTCTTTCTCTCTCTCTCTCTTTCTCTCTCTCTTTTTCTCTCTCTCTCTTTCTCTTTCATTCTTCCTCCCTCTCTCTCCCACACACATATACACACACGCACACACATATTTACAAGCACAAACTCGCTTATGTACATATGTACACTCTTACAGCCTAAAACTCATAGCACACTCTTTGGGTACACATAAATATAGCATCCAAACAAAATCATTGGGATAAAATACCAGGTGTAAAGATGCACAACTTCACCTACAAAAGGTTACGTCATGTGAGTTTCTGTTAGATTCGACATAACAACTAACATGTTCGAAAAACAGACTTCTAGAAACTTCCAGAAACTGGCTCTACAAGACGTGATAGAAAGATTCAAACCCTCAGAAGTAACCTTGATGCAAGGTCAGGGTCACCCGTAGAAACAGTCAGTGTCAGTTTGGAAGATCTGACAACATTTGTGAGGCAGCGTGGTGGAATCAGGCTCTCGTCAAATTTTGGGCCTGTAGAGTTATTAGTATCATCTTAAAGCGTATTCACTTGTTTTTATTTGGATGAAAAAAGTATCCATTTATCTTGAATACAAGTCGAGATATTTGCGAAAGAAGGAGGTGGGTGTCACCTGTTTTCAGAGGTAAAATTAGTGAGAAAATGGCCGCAAAGATTAGTTATTTTCTTAGCTTAAGAGTCCGTGGTAACTAAAAATTTACATTTTTGTGCCTTTATTCAACGTTTTTCAGAAAAATTCACACAGAAATGAGTTCTGTAATGGGCATGAAAGGTGTTGAGCCAAAAAACAAAAAAACTGATAAAGATTCACAAACCTGCCGAAAAATGCAAGTTTCTTCACTTTGATTACTTTGACAAGAGCCTGATTCCACCACGCTGCCTCACATTTCATTTTTAAAGCTATTTCTTCATTTTAGAACATCATAAACCGGTATATGTGTTGTAGCGCTTAAATCCTTTGTAATATTATGCATAGAACGACAGTACGAGAGTCGATTCCCAAGTGGGAATTACTTTCTTCTTAAACAGCATGTGGAGAGACTTTTTATATCAAATATCTCTGTCCGTCTGCTGTGATGTTGTATTCCTTTCCGCCCACGTTGGCCTGACAGACAGAGAAGAAGCAGTCGATCTCTTAGTTGGCTACAGTGTGTCGAGGGAAGCGCAATATCAGTTCTATTCACGAAAGGGGAATATTTTTAATCGAGCATTGTGGTCTTTTTCAGTCCGTGTTGGCTCTGACAGGCAAGACCGAAGCCCATTTTCGATAATCTAAATTGAGTCAATGGGAGCGTAAAATACTTATATAAGAATATAAATATGTCGTGCGTTAGCGGCGCGTGATCCCCAAACACCGATAGGGCTGAGCAAGTTGTGTAATGCTGTACAGTGGACATTGACATCCCCCCCCCCAAAAAAAAAAG
>NW_004797784.1:427505-429227 GCF_000002075.1 Aplysia californica
TGTGTGTGTGTGTGTGTGTGTGTTTTGTAAAAAAGGGGCAGATCGTGTTGTTTATTAATAAAGTGACACGTCATGTTTGTCTCTTTATTTACGGAGGGACAGATTATGTTTATTTGTTTGTTTATTAACTAGGGGACAGATTGTGTTTGCTTGTTTATTTCAAAGTGACAGGTCATGTTTGTTTGTTTATTCACAAATGGGAAATCAGTCTGTCTGCCACAGTGCGTGCCAACCTGGGCGACATCATCCTCCCAATTCGTTTTGTTGGGTTTTTTAAATCTTGTTCTTTGTTCTTTGTGGATGTTTTTTTAAAATAATTTTATTTAGGGGACAATGGGGGATGACCCGGGTAGTGACAGGTGTTATTTAATGCTGCGCTAGGAAATACATGTGGGTGGGCGGTATGAAAACTGGGACGTCATAAAGGTGGTAAAAGTGGGCGCTGGGTCAACAACAAAAGGTCGGCAATACGCTATTTCAGAATTACAAAAGTTCTATCTCCTCAGTACATGTACCTAGTTTTGGGAAATTTAACATCAAAGATTTTAAGTTCTATATCACGTCAATCTTTTTCGAATACAATTCTTTGAATACGGTGGTAACGACTCAGAATAATCTTACAATTTTTATAGAGCAGATAGAACATTTGGTCTCTGACCTCATGGCCTTAGTAACCAAAACAGCCAAACATGTCAGAGAGAATTTGTAATTCTGAGGTAGCGAATTACTTACCTACACCAAAGATCGTACATAACAAGATATTCCACTTCTCTCTTTGAGCCAATTAAAAAAAGTGTCCTAAAAATTTGGTGGCACCCTCTTCGAAGAAGCGCGGACTTTGCGAACAGTTACCCTACTAGTGTGAAAAACAATAAAAGTGAATCTAACAAACTGTGGTATTCCTATTCTTCTTTCGGAGAAACGAAAGAGAGCTTCAAAACAAAGACCGCAGTGCCATCTGAAGCAATGCACGGACTTCCGCGGACACTTTTTTGCCTGAGTGAACAATCTTGTTATGCACGATCTTTGCTTACACGGAGATCGGTAGACTTGAATTTCCAGAAAAACCGACTGAAAAGTCTTACCAGTTCTGTCAAGATGGGCAGAACCAGATTGCAGATGGCAGAGTTGGAAGTAACCTCGGTGAGCAGGGAGGTGGCGTAGCTGATGAAGAAGAGCACACCCCACTTGTCGATGCCCCCAAACACGTCCAGCTGTTTACCCAACATGGCGGACAGGCCTGACCTCTGCGGGAACACACATGGCGTGTATGGTTGTGAGTGTGTGTAGAACACTAGATATCTACATCATCTTATCAGGTATGGATGTGAATATGTGTAGAGCATTATATCATCTCATCATGTATGGATGGGATTGATATGAATTTGTGTAGAACATTATATCATCGTGTCATGTATGTTTGGGAATTTTTGTAGAACACTATAATCTAATCATGTCTGATTTTGAGAGTGCGCAGAACATTATATCATCTTTTCGTGTATGGTTGTGAAACTGTGTAGAATACTAGATTCTAAATTATAATCATACATTGTTGTGAGTTGACGCTCATATGACCTTATGCAAATGCAAGCGCCATAAATCCTCTACTAAAACTAAAAACATTGTTATGAATGTGTGTAGATCACTATGATTTATCATCTTGTCATGTATGGCTGTGAGTGTGTATAGTGTATAGAACACACACGGTTGGGGGGGGGGGGG
>NW_004797784.1:429379-431553 GCF_000002075.1 Aplysia californica
TGTGTGTGTGTGTGTGTGTGTGTGTGTGTGTGTGTGTGTGTGTGTGTGTGTGTTTGTTTGTGTGACTGTGCGCGTGTGCATCTGCGTGTGCGCGTGCGTGTGCGTGCACTTCTTTACACCCGTGACTCTATGAGGTATGACCGGTCACGGACATAAGCTACGAGTACAAATTGAAGAGTTCCAGTTGCTCTCAATTATTAAAATTATCGTGAATATTCTTTTTATCTCTTAATCTCACCCTACTCCCAGTACCACCGTCTATGCTGTTGAGATTAAGCGCTTCGAATCGCCGTCGCACAGAGGAGACCCCGAGGTCGATTCCCGAATTCGCAAATCATTATCAAAATATGTCTGTCTATATGCCCGTCTCCCAAACGTTTCAATAATTGTGTCAGTAGGGGCACAAGTACACCCAAATCTTGTATTTCTTCTCATATCTACGAAAAGCCCTGTGTGATTTTTTTTTAAAGTCTGCTAACAACCTGTAAACCCTATGCCTTAATTTATGTGTTACACACACATAAAAAAGGAAACTGAAGAAATGAAACTTTAATCTGAGTGCGAGGCTTTCGTGTTCGAGAGCTTACGGTGTTCGCCTCTCATTCTATAGGTCCCGGGTTTGAATCCAGATAGCGACGGAAAATCTTCTTCTCTAAATGTTTCTCCCTTCGCCTCCTTTCCAGCTATCTGACAATGTTCTGTCGTCTGCTTTCGTCTCCATTTTCTGCCCCACCCCCTCACCTCCTTTTCCCCTTCTTCTGTGGTCCTAACGCTTACAGCAGCCTTTCTACTGCTACTCCTTGGCTCCTTCTTACTGCCGTCTTTCAGCCACACCCTTGATCGTATGGTAGGTAAGATCAACACGTAGCCTTCTCTGATAAGGATGAAATATTTCGGAGGTCCCGTGTGCAGTTTGACGGTCCAACATCGAAAAGTGTATGCTTCGGCAGCCACCTAGGCAAAATTCAAAATGTCCTACCAACTGAACGTGTTTAATGTGTCCCGCGCGCTCATATAACCTTATGCAGTTGCGAGCGCCGTAAAACACTACCAAAAGAGTGTGCGTGTTTACCTTGCTGCCCTTAGACAAGGCAAATCCTCCGCCGATGAGAAAGACGAGATGCCAGGGGAGACGTTTCTGTATGTAGGGCCACTCCATCAGAGGCATCGCCTTCTTCACACCTGCACGGGGACACAAAATGCTACCTCAGAATTACAACGTTCTATGTGCTTGTTCCCAAATTTGGAGAAACTTAACGTTAAAAAATTTGAATTTCACACTATGTCAAGCTTTTTCGAATGCAGTTCTTTGAGTACCTTGATAACGACTTCGAATAATCTTACGATTTCGATAGAACAGATAGAACATTTGATTTCTGATTTCATGAACTTAGTCATTTAAAACACCCCAAAATGTGAGATAGAACTTTGTAATTCTTAGGTAGCGACGAGTTGGTGCAGGATTTCTTTCTTTCTCAATGCACAATCATTTATACTTCGTACGGCCTGCCAGTTTTTCACTGGGGCAATACCATTTTTCAGCACCGTGGACAAGTTCTTCTTAGACATAATTTGAGCAACGTCGACATAAACGTTACACTTTATATTTTCCTAACCTCGCTATCTTATATGCACTTACTTTCAAAGCCTGGGAATCTTTGAAAACTGCAAAATTACATTTTTATGTGCCTGTAATCACTGTTTTCCCAGTAAAATCCACAAAGAAATGTGTTTCTAAATAGACGTAAGAGGTTCATGGCCAGAAAACAAACCTTCGATAAAAAAAAATTGTCAAACGAGCGGGAATTGAATGCCGGTTTCTTCGATGTCCTTGTGGTGATGAGCACCTGATTTTACCACGCTGCCTCATGTAATACTGTAAAAAAAAATATATACCTACCCTCACCCTCCCTAGCCGGTTTAGGGAGACTCCGCGGTATGGCGAACAATAAGAGAGCGATACACATGGCGGGGCAGCTGCTGTTGATAAATCTGGGGATGGGGAAAAGAAACAAACATGAATATTATGCAAAGACTTTGTCACCTTTGAGACTGAACCTGTTTAGTATTAGTACAACCCCCTCCACCCTCTTAAATGGATGGATAGATAGATAGATATATAGATAGATAGATAGATAGATAGATAGATAGATAGATAGATAGATAGATAGATA
>NW_004797784.1:431670-433044 GCF_000002075.1 Aplysia californica
ATAGATAGAGAAATAGACTGATAGAGAAATGAATGGATACATGCGCATGCAAAGTATGCATCATAAATAAATAAATAAATAAATAAATAAATAAATAAACTTTGATCTAAAAACAAAAGTAAGAATATCGATCGATGAAAAGTGGAAACTTTCAAACCAACAAAAAAACTCTATGTGCGTGTTTTTGATAACTCTGCACATTCACTTTCCGAAGGGTGTTTAATAAGTCTTTGCCCTGACTGAAGAAGGCGCAAGCTAGAGAGTTGAAATTTAACTTTCAGAATGCCACTTCTCTACATAGACTCCCTGCAAACTGCGACACTTTTGCCAACTTTGTTTGCCCCTCAAAAGTACTTGAACATAATATGACTTCGGATAGGGCTCAAATCACTCCTTCCGTGCAAATACAACATCTTCTTCACTATCAAAACGTCGTCATAATAATATGTGACCTATTTTCAGATTTGGATAAAGGAAAAAGTTAGAATGTCCTTTATCTGGTGAAGAGGGTGGGTGCGTGGGGTAGAATTTCGTAGTCATACTGCTTTTCTGTCTTGAGTTTCCTTCACCACTCTGTGTGCTGGAGTACTGTCGGGCAGCACGTGGATTCCTTTTCGCAGACTCGATCGTCTTTTCATGGTCAAGGTAAAATGTGGTACGGCTGAATGCTTTGGTGGGTAACACATACTTGGATGAGTAACACTTAATTGGATGGGTAACGCTTGGATGGGGCTCCAGTGGCAAAGTGAGCAGTGAGTTCAGACTCAAGTAATGTCAAGCAAGTGTCGGTGACACGGGGATCAGATGGGTGGTCACAGGGGGTGTGTCCTTGAGCAAGACACGACAACCCTAGCCTAGCTCAAAATACAGGGCGCTGCACTGTGGCGACCGACAGTGGCATGGTTGTAAACTGTTCTGTATTTGTGTGTAATATTGTGTACTTATATAATGTATTTCTGCACGTATTTGTGTATGTATGTATTTATAATTATATATTGTATGTAGATCTATGTGTATGTATGTTTGCCATTGTAAACCAAAGTGCCCTTCTGGGACAAATAAAAGTGTGATCTATTCTATTTTTTCTATCTTGGATGGATAACACTTACTTGGATTGGTAACACTTATATATTAAAATTTATTAGTAGAGGTTTTATGGCGCTCACAAATGCATAAGGTCGTATGAGCGTCAAGTTGGTAACACTTAAATGGGTAACACTTACCTGGATTGGTGACACTTAGACGGGTAACTCTTACTTGGATTAGTAACTCTTGAATGGATTACTCTTGGATGCGTAACACTTACTTGGATAGGTAACACTTGATTATATAGGTAAGACTCTCTCTCTCTCTCTCTCTCTCTCTCTCTCTCTC
>NW_004797784.1:433187-434735 GCF_000002075.1 Aplysia californica
GAGTAACGCCTACATAGATAGGTAGGTAAGAATTACTTAGACAGGTAACACCTACTTAGAAGGGTAAAACTAAAGACTTACTTTGACGGGTAAGTTTTGGCCCATCCCACCACGCCGCCCAGGTCCCGGGTGATCCACAGAGCGACCAGAATAACGAACAGGCTGATGATAATCTTTTGGCTACATCTGTGGACGGGATGAGGGGAGGGGGGAAGAAGAGGTGAGGGGAGGAGCGGAGCGAAGGAGAGGGAGGGGAGGAGGGGGAGGAAAGGAGGGAGGGGAAGGAAGGTAGAGAAGGAGAGGGAGAAGGGGAGGAAAGAGGGAATGAGTAGGGGGAGGGTCGGATTGGTAACGTTATTGGCTGTCTAGATTATCGAATCAATGATGAGAAAGCAAAGCTGACATGGAGAATTGAGGATTTAAAGAATGGATGGATGAACAGATGACCAACAAATTCGCAATTTAAAAAATAGGTTAAGGATGAACATTCTCTGTTTCACATACGGACACTGTAGGAAGAGGCAGACTGCGAGAGGTGCGTAATGTGCATGCATTTCAGTTTGACGATCTGATAGTCCTTTCGTGTCAACTTTACCTTTGAATAGTGTAACAGGAAACAATACCTACACAGTTTTGAATAATTCGTCATGGAATCCCAATCGTCCTACAACAAGGACTTATATAACAGTGAGCAGAGCATAACATGGTAACAGCTTGGAACAGCCTCCCCAATCATCCATTTCCTTTACCGCGCCCGCCGACCCTCATTGAATGAATTGTCATGTAAAGCCATGGCGCTGTCTCCTGATTTAAAACCAGAAAACACGAACAACCGTCAGAGGATGTAAAAGAAAAAGAAGACCCACGTATAGGGCAATAACTGAATGAGTTAGCTTTCTTTTTCTTTTTTTTTAAACACTGGCAATGTAAGTTTTAGATAATTATTAATGTTGTTGGGGGGGGGGGGGGTTGCGAAATGTATACCCATCAGTAAAGCCATGTTTGTTGTTTTGTTAGGGATTGCTTTTTTTTTTCAGAAGTAAAAATTAGCATTTTACTCAATTTGGATTGACATTTAAAAACGTGATATTTTTGCGGGCACAACAATTCATTATCTCTTATCAACAAATTAGACGTACCCCTGATTGGATTTTATTTCTTCGACGTTTTGTTGAAATTGGTGCAAATGTTGGTCGAATTATTGTACTTTACATCGGTTTTCTTCTTTTAGCTACCCGTACATATCGTATATCAACAATACCAGCTGCAGGAATAACAACAGCAACAACAACAATAACAACAACAAAAGTCACGTAACCACAGTCAACACGTGACAAGCTGACTCACGAGACGGGCCCCATCTTCCGGTACTCCTCCGCTATCACTTCATGCACTCGTTTACTCTCCTCACTTCCCTCTTTGCAGACGTTGCAGGATCCTCTGTGGACAGACATATACGTCGTTTCATCAATTATTAGGTTCAATGCCACGCACGTCAAACAGTGGTTATAGCAATGGGGGGGAGGGGAAGTCGAGGAGGAGGAGCAG
>NW_004797784.1:436095-439775 GCF_000002075.1 Aplysia californica
TTTCTTTATTATACTGCCGCAGTCCAAATGCCCATTCGTCTATGATAATCACCTTTCTGCTCAACAATCGGTGGCCGTACAGGACAATTAAAATTTAGATTTTAACTGAAAAGGAAGAAGAAACAGCTAGTTTCTTAGCTAGGTATGGGTAAAATACTACGTGGACACACGTTTGTTCAGAACGTAACAGTGTCAATTCATGCCCTTACATGTATGTATATGTATAGATGTATGTTCGATCATCTCATTGAGTGGGTAATTGATTTAGAATGTGGGGGGGGGGGGTTATCAAGCATCAGCCTCCTTATACACAGCTTGATTCTAACGTGTTGAGGTCCAAAGAGTTATAACGCAAGTTGATCGCAGTCATGACAGCGCATAGCATACCTGGATACCTGGAGGTGTCATCTCTAACTCAGAGGTTGATGTATAATGACCTTCCATCCTTCACAGTATGTAATATCATAATTCAAGTCTATGGACGGCCATGACAGTGCCAAGTCTAGGATAAAAAAACATTAAAGTTATCGTCCCCCGGGCGCCCTTGACAGTGCCCAATTTGAGACTTTATAATTCAAGTCTATGGGAGGAACTTACTCGTCCACCGCGGCCTTGAGCACCAGGTTGGGTCCAGTGCCTGTCAAACTGGCCATCCCACCTGTGTTGGCCGCGTAACAGATGCTGAGCAACATCCCCCGCTCCATCTGGGCGAATAATACGTCATCGGGGTCCGTGAGGTCGAGGCTGCTTGTCCCAGTGGTCACCAGTGGTCAGGCAGGCAGTACAAATGGACAGGTGGACAGGTGGATGGGTCGGAGTTGGGATTGAAGGAGAGATTTCGTTTTGTTAATAAGAGTTTTACGGCATTTGCTGCGTGTGCTTGCATGTGCGTGTGTGTGTGCGTATGTGCGTGCATGTGTGTGCGTGTATGTGTGTGTGTGTATGTGTGTGCATGTGTGTGTGCGTGTGTTTGTATCTGCGTGTGTAAAGGAGGGAGAGAGAGAGAGAAAGAGAGAGAGAGAGAGAGAGAGAGAGAGAGACAGAGAAAGACAGAGAGAGAGAGAGAGAAAGTGTGTTGACGAATGCATGTGCGTGTGTGTATTTGCTTTCCCGCAAAAATATTTATTTATGTGAAGATAAATAAATTGTTATCTTATCTTAACTGATCCTATCGTATCTTGTGGCTTTCAGAAGGACATTGGCGCAATTTCATTCAACAAAGACTACAAGGAGAGGTTGGAATGCATACGGGTGGGTGGGGCAGAAATGTCGGTGTGTTTTGGGGTCAGGGGTGAAACAGTTCTCTCCTATGATCACAGTTAATGGGTTTGTGTATTTGTGTGTTAAGCTTGAGGCTTATATTCTAATATTTTCTTTGGAAAACGCCTGCCACCAAAAAATCCATATGGCCGCCATAGAGACCAAATTAATTGTTTCAGAAAAGTCGGTAAATTTAGACATAAAGCTTCTAATTAGTCTATAATTAACTTATACCACTTGAAAATAAAAACTTAAAGAAAGTCAAACCCATAGAAAATACCTTGTATGATGCACACCACCCGTTAAGAGAACAACCATATAACGTAGATCTATAATATATCGAGCAATGAACACATGTCCCAACCTGTCGGTGTCTGCGTGGTCCTCATCGTCCTTCTTGCTCTTGGTGACTTCAGGGCTTTTCGTCTTCGATATCTGCAGCAGTCCGTCACTCTCCAGACCGTTCGTGAGTCCGTTGATATCAGGAGTCGGCGGCTCACTTTTTCCGTTTGAAAAGCTCGTATCTTCTTGTTCTCTTTATTGGGGTGACAGTGGAGGAGAGAAACTAATTAGCAGGGGCGACAAGTGTGTTACTAGATACACGTACATATAAAGTGTGTCATTAGAAGGACTTGAAAATGTGTGTCTCTAGACACGTACATGTACGCACATAAAAGGTTATTTTACATTATACCTCCATCTCTCCTTCCTTTCTCTGTCTCTGTCTCTGTCTCTGTCTCTCTCTCTCTTTCTCTTTTCTCTCTCTCTCTTTCTCCCCCCCCCCTCTCTCTCTCTCTCTCTCTCTCTCTCTCTCTCTCTCTGTCTGTCTGTCTCTCTCTCCCTACATCTTTCAATCTCTCTCTCTCTCAATCTCTCTTCATACCTCTCTCAATCTCTCTCTCTCAATCTCTCTCTCTCAATCTCTCTCTCCCTACCTCTCTCAACCTCTCTCTCTCTCTCAATCTCTCTCGATACCTCTCTCTCTATCTCTCTCTCTCTCTCTCTCTCTCTCTCTCTCTCTCTCTCTCTCTCTCTCTCTCTCTCTCTTCCCCTCTTTCAATGTCCCTGTCAATTCATATTGATTTATTTCCTCCCTTAAATTATGGCTTTTGAGTTGTCGACGTGCTTCTCTTTACTGAAACTAAAAACTAAACGCAATCATAATCACAAACCCTTTGCATGTATTTACAATTGGCTTAATTAAACATAACATAATAAGTGTGTGTGTGTGTGTGTGTGTGTGTGTGTGTGTGTGTGTGTGTGTGTGTGATTACTCACTTCCACATCGCCACCGGTTCATGGTTTACTTTTGATGCCAGGGCAGTGCCGTTGTGCAGTGTCCCGTTCGTTTTTCCTTCAACTTCCGAATGATCGACTGCCATTTCCATGTGGTGAGCTGTCAGGGCGAGAGATATACTCACCGTTTTCATGACACGACACAATGACAGACAGAGAGCAACGACACGACATTATTGCAGACAGAGAGAAAGGGTCCCTTTACACGTACAGTTCTTTCATCGACAAACTTACAGTTAAACCGACAGGCGCTAGATCTGGGTCATCGTTGAACTGAAAGTTTGTCGACGAGAGAAGTTCTTTTTAGACATACAGGTTTTTTTTTTACCTGAAAGTGTCAGTCCTTCACAAAACACACACAGACTCACCCAAAAAAATAATAGCTTGGTAATCCAGCATTAAATTGTGTTCTGCGCGTGAGTTTTTTATTTGACCAATATTTAGGAAGTTTTGGGAACGCATGTTCAACTCCACACTGGGCAATGTCAAAGAAGCCGCTCCTTCGTCGTCATGCCTTCAGTTCGCCGGCCGGAAAATATCTACCTTCGCCAGATATCTGGTTGCTGGACTGAGAACCCTTCGATATCGAGAGGATTGCTTGTTTCCACACTTAGCTTTATCGGGAAGTTGACTGGATACCCGCCATTCTTTCGATATCCTACACAGTTTATCTATCTATTAACTGTAGGTGTAAATGGGGCTAAACATAGACGTTTTCACAACAAGACATTATGACAGCTACAGGCGTGTTGATGACTCGACATTATAACAGACAGCGAGAAACACAGACGTTTCCACTACACGACATTATGACAGACAGAAGAAAACACACAAATGTATATTTCACGAAAGAATTTAAAAGAAGAGCAACACGGAAATGTTAAGTTCGTGGAATAGGTAAGACCTTGTATATAATAATATATACATACGGAACGCACAGCACAGAAATGTTCAGTTCATGGAAGATGGAAGACCATGCTGTATTTTGTACGGAAAGCAACACATAAATGTTCATGACGACCGATAAGAGACAAGTGTATTCAGCTAGATGACGGGGGTTGACATTATCATAGAAGAAGAAGAAGAAGAAGAAGAAGAAGAAGAAGAAGAAGAAGAAGAAGAAG
>NW_004797784.1:445120-447261 GCF_000002075.1 Aplysia californica
AGGTCAGGTTACACTGTTGAATATCCTATTATGTAAAGCTAAAGCGCGTAGACTTTGGCATCGCATAGTAGATGTTTTACGGCTCTATAGACACAGAAATGACAGTTATGGCAACAGTGAGGACCTTGTTTTATATAATATTTAGCTAGTGTTTGTGTCTGACTTCTTTTACTTTATTATTGTGGGTGTTTTACGTAATAGAACTTAAAAAAATTTGGGGCGTCTCGGCACGACCGTGCTCTATGGACGAACGGCGCCTGGTTGTAGTTACGTACTTTGGTCCCCACGACCAAAGGCAGAGGCATGAGCAACAGTGGCGTCACCCACAGGATGATAATGCTGCGCCATGACCACAACCACTGGCGTACTGAGACCCGGGTCATCCTGAGATAGTCTGAAATGCAAACAAATTGGTAGGTTAGGTAATAGATAGATATTGTTTGCGATACAAACAGATAAAGTGATAACAGGTAGCAATTGGTAGGTTCAGTCATCCCGAGACATTGTCCTGCAACACATACAGATAGCAATAGGAAGGTTCAATCATCCCCGAGATATTGTTCGCAATTCAGACATAGAGACCACAGATAGCAAAGTATGTTCAGTCTTCCTGAGGTCCTCATACATACAGTTAGCTACTGGTAGATTCAGCCATCCAAAGAAATTGTCTAAATTATATACAGATAGTAATAGGTAGGTTCAGTCAACCCGAGATACTGTCTGCAATATAAACAGACAAATAGATTACATATAGCAGTTGGTTGGTTCAATCATCCAGTAACTCTCAAATATAAACCAAAGCAGTAATTGGTAAATAGAGTCAATCTGAGATACTGTCTGAAATACTAATTGGTAGACTCAGTCAATCCAATTGGGTCTCGGGAAAACGAATAGAGCACAAAAAGTCTTTGGTCTGAGACTGATCGGACATTTGTGCTACGACCTTAAAGTGGTTGCTAGAATTGGTGAGCAGTAACTGTGTTCTTTGATCTACTTTTCTTTTTTTAACTTACATGTTTTTACTGCCCCATAAATATAGTTTAGACAATTTAGGAGGTGGGATTTGACCCTACTTTCAAAGCCAACAGGGGCTGAGTGGGGTACTATATACCAGCAGAAAGTCTGAGGTTCTCTGAAAAAGTGTCCCCTCTGTTCGAATAAGTGGTTCCATGAGAATATTTCCTCACAACGAAGTAAAATGATTCTCTTTCACATTCTCTACTCAAAGCTGAATAAGGTTTTAGATATCAACAAAATCAGGAAACTGTATTCTGTACCTCTTCGGACTTTTGAGATTGATCCCTCTACTTACCTGAATGAAAAGTTTTCCAAAAGCCAGAACAGCAAACCCGTATGTATTTATATAGAACACGCTTCAAACTGTGTCCCCAGCGTAGTAGTAAGGAACAGGGGATTGGAGCGGAATTAACCGTTGAAGTGAATTATACGGGCGATGTCTCAATGGAAGAAGCTTCGTGCTGATTAAGGCAGATCTATTGTAGTGAGAGTCCGCCAATCATATAGCAGACATTTTGTGGCACCAGCAAAACGATTAATCATGTGCTGCGTTTTATGTCACAAACACACTTTGTGCTCCACAGGTGCTTCTCCAGCTATTGTTGTTTTCGCCCCTTCTTTGTATTTTAAGAATTATTACTATTGTTGGTTGTTGTCGGCTTATTTTGTGGGGCGGTTTGCGGAGGAGGGAGGGGGTGACAGCAAAGAGGCACAGTTAAATTTTCATGTTAGTTGAGAAAAAAAACCTTTTGCGAACCTAATATACAGAAAAGAAATTCACTTTAAAAAGTTGCTGATATTTTAGAATATGTATAGTAACTGACAACTGTTTGTTCTTATGGCCTGGGAAGTACAGATTTGAATTTGAAAGGGAAAGGGGGGGGGCGGGGATATGTGTGCTGCAGAGCTTATAATGTTGTTTCTGCTAAGCAAGCAAAAAAGATATTTTTTACTATGTGCCTACCTGTTCTGAAGTTTCCAAGACGGACTTCTGCAACTTTACTGTAATCATTGCAGCAAGGGGCTCTTGTGGTTTAGAGATACGGTGTTCGCTTCTCTTTTAAACCAGGGCTCCTCACTCTTTTATTCCAGTCTCTCTCTTTCTCTCTCTCTCTCTCTCTCTC
>NW_004797784.1:447902-451707 GCF_000002075.1 Aplysia californica
TAATATTATTATTATTTATTGTTCTGTAGAAATCCTTTGCATTGTGTGCTAATGATCCAGCAGCCGACTACTCCTCAGATCTCGCATCGAGCATAAAGAAGAAGTGAAGTTATTTACTGTAATTTTACTATAATAATAACGCATTTGTAACTTCACTGTAATATACGTGTTGTCGAGACAAAAATTTATTTTTTAGGCAAAGACACATCAAACAATGAAAGTTGGGGGTTCTGCTGAAGTAGAACTGATGTTTAACGATCAGAAGCATTTGTACTTGCGTGGGCTGGCGTGTAACTTTCCAAAACGATGATGCTCTTCTCTGCAGGGCAACAAATACTACAAGGCAGCTTCCCAATTCAAAAGAAAGGGAATTAGTGTCATAGTACCACGCCTGCTGTTAGACCAGACAGGAACTGTATTGAACAATTATGGAATATCCTAGGGTGTTCAATTTGGCCAACAAAGCCAGGAACCCAGATAACGACGAACCCTTTGAATGCTTCTTAAATACATGGAATGGAGTCCCCAAGACGACAACATAAAACCTTGTGAGGCCCATGCGAAAACGAGTGGTCACTCTTATTAACCACAATGGTGGTCACAACACACACTGATTATTTTAAAGTGATTATTGGTGTACGGTAGCGCAATTTACAATTTCCTTTATTTTGATAACCTCCTTTTTAACCTCACGGGTTGTTTAGTTTTTTGGGTTTGTTTTTTTAAATTCATGTTGGTGCCTTAATTATTCGTCATTTAATGTTTGTGTCGTATCATATGCAACACTTTTATATTTCTGTTTGTTCAATAGGTTATTTTGGGCGAAATATATCGTGTGTCGAGTTAATTCTGCTCCTGTTTTAATGTTGGTCTTTTATAGTAGTAATGATAATAATAGATTGCATAAATTTTATATAGCAATCTATTCCATACGAGTATAAGCTCTGAACGCTTTACATCGATCACATAATCACTGAACGTAAAACGTCATTTCACAGTAACATGAAAACAACTCCAGCCGCATAAAGAGGCTTTCTCAACCATGACAAGAAAACCAGCCCAACAGAATAGAAAAGAACTTTTTCAAGTGAAAACAAAACATATCAGCACTTACTAACACTGCGGGTCTGGGTTTCAAAGCTATCGTTGATATTTTTTTAACTAAGAGATAATAATATTATGTTAAACTGCTTTCTGGTGCTCTTTTTTTTTATCAAAACCGTGTACCATAAGCTCAATTGTTGTTGTTTTTTAAAGTTGTGCTCTAACGAAAATATATCGTACGTTCAATGCGGCGAACTCGTAGAAAACCAAAATCTTGACTTAGATACTTTAGAAGCCAATCGTTAATCTATTTTTTATTCAAAAATATAGTAACTCCAAGTTGCAACAGTTTTGTTGCCACGGACTTACATCGAAATGGACAGATGTGTTATACTTGTAAAATATCTCTGGGTATAAAAGTAAAGTTGTTCTCGCATCCGATCCGGACATTGGGGATTGCCTTGTTAGTGAGACAACTTCCTGGGCCTTCGGCATATTCCACGCCGCCTTTACTTCCCTAACTCGAAGCCAGGTACCCATTACTGCTGGGTGAGTAGGAGGGTGCGAAAAAAATCCGATTCCGAATCGAGGCTCGAACCCGGACCTTCCGCTTCGGAGACGAGCGCACTAACCGCACGCCACCACACCCTCTGGATATCTACTTTAATTTACTTTATCTTTCTTCTTGTACCTCTAAGGCGTCGACGGTAGAAAGAGCTTCCTATCTCTAGCAAGTTTGATGGCCTGGCTGGGTGGGATATTGTTTGTTCTCAGGGTATCCTTCACACCCTGAATCCATGTCTTTTTTGGTCTTCCTCTTGCCTTGCACCCTGATACTTACCTGTAGTAGGCTTTACTGACAAGCTGGTTAAGTGCTATACGAGTGAGATGTCCAAACCACCTGATTGTTTGCCTTCGAATGTAGTGAAGGACAGGTGTTGTTCCCACCTTCTCTGATCTTGTTTTTTCTGACCATGTCACGTCTGGTTTTGTTGACGGCTCTCCTTAGACATCTCACCTCGCAGGTGGTAATCTTACGTTCCAGACTTTTGGTCAGGGTCCATGCCTGGCACTAGTAGGTCAACGTGGGGATGAAGATAGAGTTAATGAGCTTGGCTTTGGTCTCAATGGGGATGTTAAGATGTTTGAGGAGTGGGGCAAGCTGGTAGCTGATGTTGTTAGCCTTTTATACTCTCGTCTCAATTTCTCTGTTGAGACGTCCGTCTTTCGAAAAGATACTTCCAAGATACTTGAACTCGCTGATTTGTTTTAGCGGATTCCCGTCGATGGTGATCTTAAAGTTGCCAGGTATTCTGCTGATTTTCATCGTCTCTGTTTTGCTTTTACTGATCCTTATGTTGAGCTTTTCACAGTGTGTATTCAGCCTGTCTGTGTGCTCTTGAAGTTGCTATTCTTTCTCATATGTCAGGCTTTGATAAAACAGATTGAAATGATGTCCTGCTTGGCAGCAAAAATATCGTACCTTGAGATTCGTTGCACCATGCCATTCATAAAGGAAGTGTTTAAACTATAGCAACTAGACTTAATATTATGATAAATCTGTTGCTAAAAAATCAGAGCCATAATATCGTAACTAAGGGTGTCGTCTAAACTAAAAGAGGAGCGTTTTTCAACCTATGATAAAATCACATCATCAAATCATCTGTGCGAAGAGAAAATCAGATTTTAGCTTCTCTTGAGAAGTAGAGTTATAAAAACACGATAGTTTTGAACCCCATGCCCGACACTACAACTAAGAAATTGAACAAATTATGAGTCTTGAGCAATCGCTTAAACGAATTATGATGCGATATTTCTCTGTAGTCCTGGAGCAAGAAATTCAAAATTTATGCCCCCATCCACACAATTTAGATCGTTTAGGGAGCGCGCTTTCGACCCTGCCTGTCAGAGCCGACATGGGCTGAGAGGGATTCAAATTCCCAGCAGAAAGAGCGAGACACGTGATTTAAATGTTCTCTCCATCCGAATATCGAACACGGGCCTCCAGCGTTCGACAACGAAACGCCAAATACGCTACACCACAGATGCCACTAATTCTGCTTCTGTTTTTTGTATTTAATGCATACTTGACTAAACAAGTATTTGGTCATTTAAGAGCAATGCTGTTAATTGTATTTAGCAGGTCTGAAAGGACTGACCAGTTTGGTTTGAAACTGTCTTTGATTAGATCAAATGTTAGGGTGTTTTTTGTTGTTGTTTTTTTAACCATCAAAATTGTAGAAAAACTGCTATCTCTGTGAACACAGGTTATTCTTCTTTTTGTCAAATTTAACATGAATTATATTTAACTGTATACTTTTGTCATACTTGAACAAAATTGCAATTAATGAATGTGCCCTAGAGTGATTCTTAAACTACTAAAACTCATAACATTGACAGGGGAACATTTGGTTACACTTTTTCTACGAAATACCGTTGTTTTTTTATTTTTTGTTTTTTCAGTATGTTGTTGTTGTTGATTCTTATTTTGTTTTTGTTTTTGTTGTTTTTTGTTGTTTTTTTATGGGGGGGTACTTTATTTTAGAGAGGCATCAAACATTTTAAGTTCAACTTCGCAAATATTATTTTAAGGCTACTTCGAATAACCTTGCCCCAAACGTGTTACCTTTTGGAGGTTTTGTTCATTTTCTTATGTGTAATTCACGAATAAAAGTGGCTGATTTTGCACTTTAACTAAAAATGTGCCTGAAAATTAGGATTTTATTATCTTTAAATGTGTGTATCTTGGGGTGTTTTTTTT
>NW_004797784.1:454591-457593 GCF_000002075.1 Aplysia californica
GTAAAACTCTTTACTAAACTAAAACTTATTATTATTATAATTATTACTATTGCTATTATTGTCAGAATTATCATTGCTGTTACTGGTATTATTATCATTGTTATTATTATTAATATTAGTAGTAGTAGTAGTAGTAGTAGTAGTAGTAGTAGTAGTAGTAGTAGTAGTAGTAGTAGTAGTTGTTGTTGTTGTTGTTGTTGTGGTCGTCGTCGTCGTCGTCGTCATCAGCATCATCATCATCATCATCATCTTCATCATCATCATCATCATCATCATCATCATCATCATCATCATCATCATTTATCACCATCATCATCATCATCATCATCAACATTATTATCATCATCATCATCATTATCATCATTATTATTATTGTTATTATTTTTGTTGTTATTGTTACTGTCATTTTTATTATCATCATCATCATCATCATCATCATCATCATCATCATCATCATCATCATCATCATCATCATCATCATCATCATCATTAAAAATTTCTCGTCTCTAGTGAATTAAAAGCGATTCCCCTTCGTACGGTAGCGAAGAGCTTAACTGTTCCACCACAGTGGCCAGTTCTATCTCTGTGTTTGCTAAACATAATAATACGAGTAGTATATTCCCTTTCTGTCTTTCCTATCGGTTTATTTATCTAATATTTATCTGTCTACCAGTCGATTGGGCTATTTATCTATATTTTTATCTAAGAGACCTGAAGGCTTTTAAGGTGAAGGCCGCAGTGAGAAATGTGGGAAAACATAGATCTACCACACATGTTGGAGGAAACTGTCCCAATGTGTCGAAGACATAAGCAAAGACAACACTGGGTATAGCCTATTATTATAGCCTATTATTCTGTTGATGAATGATTATTTAAATATAAGTCTTTGTCCTTTGCTGATAAATGATACTGAACTACATATCTTCGTCTTTGTTGATAAATGATGGTGAACGATAGGTTTTTGTCTTTTGTGGAAGAATGATGGTGAACAATAAGTCTTTGTATTTTGTTAATAAATGATTGTGAACGATAGATCTGTCTTTCTTTGTCTATTGTTTACAAATTAATTATTACAAACGATAGGTCTTTGTCTTTTGTTAATAAATGATGGCGAACTATAGGTCTTCGCCTTATCTTGATAAATGATATTGAACTTGTTTTTTGTTGATGAATGATGATGAACGATCGGTCTTGGTTTTCGGTTGATAGATAATGGTGAACGGTTGTTCCTTGTCCTTTGTTGATATGTTAATGATAGTGAACGCTCACTCTTTGAGGTTTTTATTGACAGATGGTGGTGAACGGTCAGCCTTCGTTTTCTGTTGATAAATGATAGTGAACAATTGATCTGTGTTCTTTGTTGATAAATGGCAGTGAAGGATCGGTCTTTGTCTTTTGTTGATAAATTAAAGAAAATGAGTGATGAATATTTGTCTGCTTAATTCTCCCCACTCACACCCACCTCCTCGCCATGATAGATATCAGGGACCCTGATAATGCGCATGTAGGTTTAAAAATTAACAGTGATTTAATGGCTACAGCTGGCGTATTTTCTAGACAGAATTTCCCTTATCATTAAAACAACCACCGGCTTTTTCGAAAACGCAAAAATATTCTAATAATACCATCCTGGTAAAAATGTTGTCAATTGAACGACCCACGGGCGTGTTGTGCCGCCCCAAATCTACTCAGACCACAGACTTATACCCCTAGATCGTGCGCTGTGGTTGCTACAAATATTCGTTCTCTATTTTAGAAAACAAACAAACTGCCCGCTTCGGGTCACACCATTAAATGCACTAGCAAAAGAAGGGCATTACAACAATCCTCCTTTAGTCTCTCCCCCCCCCCCACACACCTCTTCCATTCCTCCCTTAATTTGTCCCGAATTGACTCAAATGGTGGACTCCATAATTAACAAGGAAATACATCAGAGTGTACAGTCTAGGATATTGCTATACATGTCAATGAGACAGACAAGATTGACTTTTATTTACCGCTTTGACGAGAGATGAGCTCGAAACACCGTCTGCTATGTATCACTTCATTTTGCGTAAAAGCTGAACTTGTCAAACATATGTCAGGGTGTCATGAATCATGCATTTATCGCCAGAGCTTTATTGCAAGCTGGCTATATGCCGTAAAGTCCCAGCACGTGATAAAAACTGGGACGCACATGGCCGTCGTTCATTCAAGGCCGGTACAGATGAGTTTTTAGTCCACCATAAATGCACATTTGCCTGCAGGTGTAGGAGATGATGCAGAAACAACAACAACAACAACAACAACAACAACAACAACAACAACAGCAACAACAGCAGCAACAACAGCTCCAACATTAAGCTCGACAAGCTGTTCCTACGTGCTGAGCGTCAACACTTTGAAAATATTGTTTATTACATTTTATTACAGTTTTATTACAGTTTATCTGTGCTGCTGATTGCATAATATGCTTGGATCATATTTTGTCACAACTCAAATTCAAATTTACGTAGTTAGATACAAGCAGAGATATAATTCAGATGCAATTTTAAAAAGAATGAAACAGCTTTTTCTATTCTCTCTCCTGAATAAGGTACTTTCTAAAAGAACAATTATTGAACAGCTTGCTGACATGGAACAGTAGAAAAAAAGGATAATAACATTCAAATACAGATGGAGATTTTTATTCTTCTGCAGCACATTCTGACAACCCGTCGTGTTACAAAAATCTCTCATAACAAAACTCTTTGGACGGGTCAACGCCAGGTCAGTTATATGTTTCCAAATGGATTTGCCATTTGATTTAATGATGTTAATAACAATATTGCTACTTACACAGCCCATCTCCACAAAGCTAAACAAAAGCACCCAACGAAGTATACAATAATACAAAGAACATGGTTCCAATAATAAGCGTTTCTTTTCATCTCTTTTTCTCTCACTTTCTTCATCTCTCTCTCTCTCTCTCTCTCTCTCTCTCTCTCTCTATCTATCTATCTATCTATCTATCTATCTATCTA
>NW_004797784.1:458310-484793 GCF_000002075.1 Aplysia californica
AATAATAATAGTAAGATGCATTCAAACATATACAATAGCTGCACAAACGTGAAAAGTGAGTAAATAATAAAGGCGTCAAGTTTTTCCCGCCAAAGACGGTTGCAGAACACTTCTGCCGATCAGGCAGAGGTGTACTGCTACCGGATTTGACGCTATACGTAAATGGATTCCCGTCCAGGACCAGGCTTGTTTCCTCGACATTATATTTGACAAGAATCTCACATTCATTCCACACATAAAAGACCTCCGTGTGAGGTGCCAGAAAGCGTTTTTGGAAATTTCATCGTGTCCGGAGTGGGGCGGGGACACAAATTTCCTTCTAGACCTATACATTACCCTTGTCCGATCCAGGCGTGACTACGGCTGTCAGGTCTATGGATCGGCAAAACCCCACGTCCTAAAAATACTAGACCCAGTACAAAACCAAGGACTCCACCTCGCCCTGGGGGCTTTCTCCAGTGGAGAGCCTCCAGGCTGAGGCAAACATATTCACACTCAGACGCACACAACTTTCACTACAATACGCAATTAAACAAAGCTCAACACCAGAGAACCCAGCACACGACTGTATTTTCAGAACAAACAGAGACACCATAAACAAACTGAAAAACAACGAAAAGCTTATCAAACCCTTCGGCCTCAGAGTCTTTGAGGACCTTTAAAACATACACTTATTCAAACAAGACATCCAACAATTTCTTTTCCCTGGAATCCCTCCCTGGCACCTCACCAAGGCAAAAATAGACTTACAGCTGACCACACATACCAAAGCAAGCACGAACATCAAAACATTTAAAGCAGAAGACAAAAAAACGTTAAGAAAAAAAAATCCCGGTGCAGAGCTAATCTTCACAGATGGCTCAAAATCGGACTCTGCTGTGGGCGCCGCTGCCCTATCCCCGAACAGTACACACAAGAGGAGACTCCATCCCGAAGCCTCCATTTTCTCTACGGAGGCCACTGCCATTGACATGGCACTATAGACTCCATAGAAAATTCTCCTAACAAATCTTTCCTTCTTCTATCTGACTCTCTGTCTTGCATTACCTCACTTACAAACTACACACTCTTGCACCCAAAACTCGTAATTAGGTTTAAAATAAAATACACGCTTTGGCTGAAATCGGGAAAAGTATCGTGTTCGCATGGCTTCCTACCTATGTGGGCATCAAAGCAAACGAGCAAGTGGACCTCCTGGCGAAAGAATCTTTGTCCCTTCTGTTGGGATCAACGACGAACACTCTCCCACAGGCTGACTTTAAAAATATAGTAAAAAAACTACACCTCCAGTCAGTGAGAGACTCATTGGAAAAAACAAGAAAGCAAAAAGCTACACAACACTAAGCCCAAACTGGGTCCGCAAAAACCTTCCGGCCTCTCCGGAAGAGACGAAGTCATTTTTACTCGATTACGCATCGGACACACGTCCCTTACACATAAATACCTCCTTCAGGGAGATGAGAAACATTTCTTTTTTACACAAATTTTTATCATTAGACACATTTTAACAGAATATCTAGACTTCGCTGAGACCCGATGGAAATATTTTAGATGCAAAAAATTGCAAGATATGTTTTCCGTCGTTGATCCCAACAGAATCCTTGATTTTATAAAAGATTTTATTGGAAATTGTAAAAGCGTTAAAATGTTTTATGTTATTTAAAAAGTTATTTTAAATTAAGAATTTATTTACATCAAATTTTTTGCATTTTAATTTTAATAGAGGTGTTGACCAGAATGAGGCTGTAAAGTGAATTGTTGCGAAGGGAATCAACTTTTTTTCACGCGCTCATATGACCTTATGCAGTTGCGAGCGCCGTAAAACTTTACTAAAACAAACATGTACAGCCTCCTCTCTCTCTCTCTCTCCGTTCCCTCTGCCTGCCCCACCCCCACCCCCACCACTTCTCCTCTCTTCCTAACCTGTCCGACTTTGTCAATATGTACTTTATTTTCAGAGGCACCAACCATCCATGTATTGGAGCTGTTAAAGCCTCCCCACCCTTTCCCCCACGTGCATACACACCTGGCGCGTGCGTGTTTACACATAGGTGATGACACACAACCACTTATGACAGAAAACTTGGGGTTTTTTTTAAATCTCTAAGGGCAAAAAAAAATTGTGCTTTGGGTCATTACTGATGAGGAACAAATGCGTTTTGCTGATTTGAATTTTGATACTGTGGTTGCATCCCATTGATATCCAGTGACGCGTTCCACTGGGATGGGGCGTTGTGTGAAAAAGCCCTCCCACCCCCCCCCCCCCGAGTCTCCGACTTTCATTTTTGGCATGCTTTAACGAATCTTTTTTTCTGTGATCCCGAGCCAAGTTAGATCAAATACATGTACTGCTTTCTTCAACCTTCTCTCCCTCCACTCAAGACTTTGTTTGAATCTAAAATTTGGTTACCGCCACTCCACCCCACCCCCACCAAAAAAAAAATACGCACTACTAATATTAGACTCATTTGTACATGAGAATAGGTTTTATGATTTTGCATACACTCAGAAATCCACATACACACACAAACACAGACACGCACACACATATACACACACACACAGACAGACACGCACACATACACACACATACACAAACACACACACACACACACACACAAACAAACACACACACACACACACACACACACACACCCTGGTAGTTTAATAATGTATAAATTATGTCAAGAAAGGTATTATAAGACGTATTTGATGCGCGCCTTGGGCGAACATCGTTGAATTAAACAAATTCCAGAGCGTCACTATTTCAGGCGTATGTCTATTTCATTCCTCGTTTCGACCACAGCAAACAAACAAACAGACGAATGAAAGAACAAACAAACTGACAGTGGTGAGAAGAGATCAACTCTCACAAAGAGATTGTGCTTCCGAGAAATAAGTAATAAAACGTACATTGTATTTATTATGACAAATTATGCCTTATTTTTAACACAAGACACAAACTTGGTCCAAAACCAGCTTGGTTTTCTTTTTCTTTTTTTAAAAATACCAATGACCTGGTTGTAACTGCAGCTTCGGAGCTGTGTGGGAGTAGGCGGGTCCATTATTATGTCGCAGGTTTTCATTGAACGCACGAAAACAAGGTGAGTCGGTATTATTCTGTACATTATATCCTGACGTCAACAACAAGGTGAATCGGTACTTAACTGTGCTCTGTATTGTGACGTCGAAGACAAGGTGTGCTGGCAACCGTCAAACGTACACACAACATACACTCTCTCTCTCTCTCTCTCTCTCTCTCTGTCTCTCTCTGTCTCTCTCTCTCTCTCTCTCTCTCTCTCTCTCTCTGTCTCTCTTTCTCTCTCTCACTCTCTCATTCTCTCACTCACTCTCTCATTCACTCTCTCACTCACTCACCCACGCACACGCACGCACGCACACATACACACTCACACTGACACACACACACACACACACACACACACACACACACACACAAACACACACACACACTCACAAACATACACAGACACACACTCATACTCAAACAAGTAGACACAATCTCAATAATGCCAACATTCCCAGGCACTCACTGTCGTGTACGTTGACCTATACACATTAATTAGGTACATGTACGTACATTCACGTATCGTGCAGGGAAAAAAAAAGTAAAAACATTTATCGAGATTCTGTGTCTTCGTTCTGGGTTATTTTGCCCCATCCATACCGAGTTGCCGTAATAGGCAAAGTGAAAGCAGCCCGACTCCTAATTAATCTAAATTGTTTCCTGGAGGTTTTGAGCGTAATTCTCTTCATTCCAGCGTAACATATGAGTAACTATCTATGTGCAGTGGGACGTAGGCGATGAGTGACGTCACAGACGTGCCTTATCTCCAGGAAAACTCCGGGCGTGCCTCAACCAATCAAAAACTCGAGTAATGGCACACAGATGTGACGTCACACCTAGGCCCTGTCACGTGACACTCATTCCTGAACACCTCCTCTCACATCACGTGGTTTGAGTGTAGAATGGATTGAAATAGATGTGGGCACAGTGACCAGTGACTGACCAACAGTTTTGCTCTGCTTCAGTCCAGGTATAAATAAGAGTAGGAACACTCACAGACAAAATAACTTCCACGTCTCAATAGCTGTCCAGTAAGTAGTGTTATAAAGAATACATTCATCAAGAATAGTTCCTGGTCATATCCACAGAAGAGTTTGTTTATTTAACTGAACAACTGAATTAGAATCGGGTGTTCTAAACGTGAATCTGGGATCGAATCTCACCTCGGACAATAATATCATACGGAGGAAATTGCTCGAGGTTTCTGTCGGTTTTTTGTAATGTAACACTTTCGTCTGACCGCGGTTCAAACAAGATAAAAAGGAAATCGCTATGTTTAATCTTCTCCGATCTTTGCGTACGTGTTTTAAAATTGGATAACCAACAGAATCTAAAAGCCCATTCATTAAGGTAATTACAAACTATGCTTCCGACTTGTTTTCTTTGATGTTATCCTAAAGCGAAAGGGTGGGGGGGGGGGGGTGAAATAAAACAGGATTTACAGCATACGCATTAACATTAAATAGTTGGCACATTTTTCCTCATCACCACACTTTAACTTTTGCCTACGAAACAAGATTCAATAGACGGGGTAAGCAATTTTCGACTTACATGGAGACGTCTGGGCAAGTCAGGGGATGAAATCTATAAGCCTACACCGAAACGTGGGGGCAGGATGATGTCGCTGTCTCAAAATGAGCAATTTGTTGGTTAGGTTACTGTAAGATATTTCTTTTAATGATTCTATTTATTTATCCAAGCGGTTTTTTTAATAAAGGGCCCAAAAAGAAAAACTCATTTACTACAGAATCAAGATTTTTTTTTAGAATATACGTTTGTTTGCTTGATGGCCATACAAAGATTTGAGGGCATAGGTCAATGCATAATAGACCTATAATTTTTTTACCAGGTTAATAATGTTTTTACCACGGACAAACGAAAGTGAACGAGCTGTTGTGGGTACCGTACGTTGCATTTTTTATGACAAGGCACGTTCCTCAACAAAGAGCCGTAGAAGGCTCTATTTGCCACACACAATAGCTGGTCACAAGCGTATTAGGTTCCACTAGCCATGCTATGTAATAGTTTGTTACAACGTATAAGGCTCCATTTGCCATATTTGATACTTTGTCATAACGTATAAAGCTATACTAACTATATTTAATAGATTGCCATTATGTATAATTGATTAGGCTCCATTAGCCATATTTAATAGTTTATCATAAGTATATTTTATTGGTCCAATGTTTTCTATGTACTGATTCAAAATTTAGAAAGTGTCATGCTTGCTCTTTTTATTGAGCTTTTATTTGACTATTTTTGTAGATTTCCAACTGATATCCGTTGTCAAAATCCTTTTGAAGTCTGCATGCGTTATTAGTGCCCCATGACATATGAAATTCTGAATAAGGATCTTTAAAAAAAATCCTCATGTACTTTAGCTGTTCAGAAACAGTCATGCAAACAACAGCTGCAAACGAATGTAATACATTCCACGTACACTATACTGCTGTCGTGAATCTACTTTAGAGGCTGCACTTTAAAACCGAACAAACAAACAAACAAGCAAACAACAATAACAACAACAACAGAAACAAGTAACAGCATCTTGAAAGACATGGACATAAATCCAGGGTCCCTGCAGGGCGTGTTACTTCAAATGCAAGGTAATTACTGGGTGTCAAAAAACAGGACCCATTTAATGGTTATAGCTCAATCATATTGGGACTGATTTCAACAAAACTTCGAAGAAATACAATTCAACCTTGAGGACATAACATTAAAATTTATCAATATGAAAAATGCTTATCAACAAATTTTGAAAAATATCAAATTCTTAAAATTTCTACCAAAATTGACTAAAACGCAAAATTTTACAACTTCTTAAAAAACAAACATATTATTGTTCTATTGCTCTATTTCGAATAGTCGCTATTTCTGCCGTGAAAAACTAAATTTATACAAAATTGATATTCCTAAATAAATTTAGAGCTGGTGGTTGCGATTTCAATCCCTGGTATTAATCAATTCTCTTGATCATGATCATCATCATCCGGTTCCTTGCCAACTGGCGTGGGCCATCATGGACCTCCACTTCACCCTGTCTTGCGTTGCAGCAATGGTGTCTGCTGGTCTTGCTGCTTCTAGCCATGTTGTCATTTTGTCCAGTATCTTTTCCCTCTGTCTGCCTCTGCCTCTCTTTCCATCAAACGTGCCTGTTGTTACAATATTCTCCAATGCTTCTTTCCGCATTGTATGTCCGAAGAAATTTCCCTGTCGCTTTCTTATATTCGTCATAAGTTGTCTTCTGCAATTTGCTTCTACCAAGACTTCTTCATTTGTTTTTCTAGCTGTAATTTCTTTTGATACAAAGACCAAAACGCCACTTGAAAATTTTAATAAGCCTGTGGTATGTTTCCTGGGTCGATTTTTTTTTTGACATCCTGTTCAACATTGAGTTGTTCGATTTTCTTCATATTTACGAAATTGACGTCCCTCTGGTCTCTGGTTGAATTCTATTAACTTGGAGTTTTATTTAAATGAGTTTAGAGATGACAAGTGATTGCCCTTTAAGTGGATCTTTTTTTTAGATAGATATAAGGAAAGAAGCCACGAAAAATGACTCATTCTTTTCTTTGTCTTTCTCCAGGATCCTCACACAAGCTGCTGGCAAGTTTGGCAGGAAAGTTGACCTGGAAAAAAACCCCAACCCAACTTCCTTGTACCTTTTTGTCAAGAGTTCCAAACTTGAATTATCTTGTGAATTTGAGTTTAATATTATATCAGAACACCACTGAAGCAAGCATGTATCTCCTTGCCTTGACTGTGTGTTCTGTGATATGTCAGAGTGCTCTAAGTGAGTTGATGTAACCAAGTCTTGATTGGAATGTACTTAAAAGTGGTTTTCTCTTTTTACCTAAAAGGGTCAGCTTTTGCCGAAGTCTTTGTGTGTGCGCGCGCGCGTGTGCGTGTGTGTGTGTGTGTGTGTGTGTGTGTGTGTGTGTGTGTGTGTGTGTGTGTGTGTGTGTGTGTGTGTGTGTGTGTACCCACGTGCCTTCTTCAAAGCGGGATTCCACAGATGGCCAGTCTCTTCATGTAATTCAGTAAATGTACCGCGAAGTTAGGGAAAATCTGAACACATGGGGAATGTAACGTCCAACGTCACAAATGATGTTTATCAAAGATAATTGTAGGCGATTTTATAAAACGATTTGGTAATGAATTAATTTCTGATCGTTGTTATTTGTTTCGTTTTTGTTTTATTATTTTACTTCTGTCATCTTCTCGAAACGACTGAAGATACAATCATCAAATTGAAAAAGTAAAGCAATCAGCTATAATCCGTTCAACCCTCAAACGCCTTAATGTACAACCAACTGAACCCACAAACGCCTGAAAACACAACCAACAGACTTCAAGACTTCTAAAAATACAATCAATTGAACCCACCAACGACTGAAATCACAACCCCACCCCCACCCCACCCCCACTCTCCGAAAAACAATCAACAAACAAACACACAAAAAACCCTAAAACCAACAAAGAAACAAAAAAACAAAAAAGCCCCGCCTTATCCCCCAACAGGTCAGACACAATCGGCCCCACACATCATCGACTGCACGGGTGAGAAGGATGGCCTGCATGAGATCGGCTGCTGGGGCTACGCCAACTGCGTCAACGGCACACCGGAGGTCCACTCCTGTCCGGTGGGCATGGTGTTTGAGAGACACTCAATGAAATGTATCAGGTGGGAGATTGTGAACACAATACTCTGTAAGCTTGTAATAACAACATCCTTGTGGAAATAGTCGTTGTTGTGCATCACCTTTATCATCATCATCATCATCATCATCATCATCATCATCATCATCATCATCATCATCATCATCATCATCATCATCATCATCATCATCAATACCATCATCATCAAGTGCCAGGTCTGCGACAGGCATCGGCGATCATAGTCCGCCATCATTCTTTTACTTGGAAGTCTAAAAAAAAAATACATTATCCTGATCTTTCTCCGTCTCCCATTTGTTTTGGCTTTCTAGTAGGTTGCGCTAGATCTAACCCCACCTCGTGTGTCTTCAGTTTTATCAGTGAAAGCTAAGACCCTTTTGTCGATTCAAGTGTCCCAGAAACTGCATATAATTTGTCTCTTCTTAGTCGTCGTTTTTTCAGCTTATCAGCGAGTGGCCCACATGGGCTTCTTTAAGTACTTCCTCGTTTGGTTTCTTTTCCTTCCAAGAAATTCTCAACAATCATAATGTTTGTACTGCACTGGGTTTCTCGTGCAACTGCATTTTTGACTTGTGATCACTTAAACATTTTTGTAGGTCTCCAGCTCGAGGTTGACTTTGACGTGTGGGGGCGACTTACAAAATCGTGGGTTGGTGTGTATCTTTAGTTATCTAAGTTGTCTAACTTTTCTCTAGTCTCTTCATCATTGTTGCCAGTTACTTACTTACTACCCGTTACGTTATCTGGCGTTTAGTGCAGCAACAAAGGATCTCCAGCTCAGTCTGTTTTGGTTTCTCTGTGTTTCTGTTTCTGTGACATAATATGATTTTTACCTGTCTGGGTCGTTAGCCCTGAGCAGAACCTCCGAAACCTGGAGGGCCGGTGGATCACGCTTCGTCTCACCTCTACCCGTCGACCTGTCTGGCATCGGTGGCCCTACCAGGAGCATTAGCTCCAGCGAGCGTAGCTCTTGGGGTCACTGAGGCACACAAGCTCTCTAACAGCTACAAGATAGTGATCCACTAGAGAGATTGTTGCCAGTATCCTAACCATAATTTGCTTCCTACCTGACCCAAGTCTTTTTTACCGATGTCTTCCTGACCCCTGTCTCTTTACAGACCAGGAGAAGGCAAGACCGACTGCTACCTACCCACGGAGTGTGCAGGAAAGGCTGACGGTTCGTATCCTGACCCAGGAGACAAATGCGTGACGTACTACAGATGTCAAGGAGGCCTCAACTTGGGACGCTTCTACTGCCCGGACTGTGAGTTCTCCACGCTACGGGAAGCATATAGCTTGCAAAAAAATTTCTTGTCTCTAACTATACACCTCAAACACATCGATGGTTGAGCGCGAGAAGTGACTTTTGATCGAAATGGAGTAATTGATATGGGTAGTGAGATTTTAAGTTACTGTTTTACCTCTGTAATTATTTAAGCCGTAGCTTGATTTAGTATCAAATTATTAACGTTTCTTTTTTACTAAGTTATAGAGATTTCACTATCGTCAACATTTCAAACTCTTTTTTCTCGAAAATGTGAAAATTGGATATAGTCACTTCTTGTGCTCTGCCGTCGACATTGTATAAAAAATACATAATCGTATAGATATAGAGTATAAAACTCAATGCACTGGGTGAGATATTCATACAAATTTAACAATGAAGTCAAATACCCAGAAGAACTATAACGCCTTACTGAGCAAATCTAACCAGATTCTAAAGAATAGCTCTGTACTCTGTGGTAATATTAAAGAATAAAAAACGACTGGACGAGCCGATAAAGATTAGACACTGCTGTAGATCTATGTAATCGAGCTGGGCTGATAAGTGTAGACAGATTGACTGACGGAAAGACAGAAAAAAATATAGGTACAAACGAAAGACAAAGAAAAGACAGATAGAAAAGCTACAAAACTAGAGAAATTGCTGGCAAAGAAATGGAATATGTAAACAAACAATTAAATGAACACTGGCGTCGGCGGTGTACCCTCTAGAAGCTTCGCCTTCTCAGGCTGGAGTCCCGGGTTCCATTCCTGAATAGGGAGATTTTTATGATCGAATATCTTTGTCTTTCCATTGTACTGTTGTATCCATCTCAACCTGGGTTGGCACTGACTGGCACGGTTGAAGCCCGCCTCCTAGATTATTTAAATTGTGTCGAGCAGGAGGAGGGCGTAAAACACCTATATTATTTTTTAATGAATGAATAATACCGTCAATAATATAACAACCAATGTTTGTTTCCAGTGACGGCGTTCAACCCACAGCTACAACTGTGTGACTACCCCTGGAACATCTTCCCCCCTTGTGGAACAAAATACAACCCCAACGCACAGACGACCGCCCCACCCGCTCAAACGACCGCCACACCTGCACAAACGACCCCACCACCGCCTCCCATAGTTGTCGTTGGATAACTCCCCATGTTTGTTTGGCCTCATCGTTAAACTAATCAAAGTTATGTTGTCGGTTTTGGGAAGGGGGGTAGGAGTGTGGTGTTCTATTTTTTTAATCTGTGGCTTAGCCTCAAATCTGTTTTAAAAAGTACTAGAGTGGTCCACAGAAAATGTTGCACCACACCCTGGTCGCATTTTTCTGTGCACGAAATACCTGAACAGATCGCTGATGGGGAAACACCATGATAATATAGGACTTTATGGGAGCAACTGAGCGGAGAAATGAATGGAGAACCATGATCGCCGGTGTCTGTTTCAGATCTGGCACCTTATGATGATGAAAGAGAGTGACGTCACCCTCGTTTGGACTAAAAGACTAAATATTTAGTATTAGTGGTAAATGTGTGCTCCTCAATAAAAACATCTTTTTTTCTTATTGGGCTTTGTATGGCTACCTTCATGACTGGCAGCTGTGTGTCACACATCTATCTATCTGTCTGTCTATAAGATAAGATAAGATAAGATAAGATATGGTAAGATACATCTTTATTGCCCAGATCCTGGCACATTGGTTTGGTGTTTCACCACGTACCCATATACACAAACGTACTCACACACAAACACACACACCAGCATGCACATGCACTATATATCTATCTATTAATATATCTGTCTATCTATCTATCTATCTATCGATCGATCTATCTATCTATCTATCTATCTATCTATCTATCTATCTATCTATCTATCTATCTACCTGTACTAGTCTCGCTGTTATGACGCTACTGCAATAGAAAACAAGAACTAGCCATGAAGGAAGACATAACGCAATGATCAAGCTATGAAGCAAAGCGGAACAAACGCCGCATTCTCGTTCAACCTCGATGTCCATTTTCATTTTGCTTCTGTCTGTTCCTTGAGCGTCCATGTCAATAGTAAACAACTGAAACAAGTAAAGTAGTTTAAATATCTTGCCAGTAATGTTTCTGAAAACGGGGTCCATAGACAGAGAAATAGAAATGCGAACAAAAAAAGCAACGCTGTCCCCTACCAGCTCGCACCCCTCCTGTCCTATCCAAACATCTCCATGTACTCAAAGAGACAGCTTATCACCAGCATTATGCTGAGGAAGGCAACGCAAAGGTGGATCGAGGGTGTCAACGAAACCCTGAGAAAACAATATTACAACTGAACGAGCTTCGGAGTTGGCCTACCATACAAAACTACATCTCCCCTCGACGCTTAATGGCAAGAGAGGATGAAAAAGTAAAAGTAAAAGTAAAGTTTGTCTGTCTGTCTGTCTGTCTGTCTGTCTGTCTGTCTGTCTGTCTGTCTCTCTGTGTGACTGTCTGTCTATCTGTCTGTCTGTCTTTGTCTCTTTCTGTCTGTCTCTCTGTCTGTCGGTCCTCTCTCTCTCTCTCTCTCTCTCTCTCTCTCTCTCTCTCTCTCTCTCTCTCTCTCTCTCTCTCTCTCTCTCTAACTCCTCTAACTCTCTCTCTCTCTATCTATTACTTTCTCCAAATAGACACACATACACTCACACGCATGCACACTCACACACACACACACACACACACACACACACACACACACACACACACACACACACACACACACACACCGTGTCTGTTGCAGCATGTTACACACCTAGGTACGTTCATCCTCACTTCCCGACTGTTACAACAACTAAGCGCACATTTACAGCTCAGAGACTAGGAGATAAGGACTCGAACCCACGCGTTGAAACTGGGAATTGAACTAACAATGTTTTTTGTGGGTTTTTTTAAATTTTACCAATCAAACAACTTTCAAGACAAACAGAAACAGTTCAGTTCACAAAGTTCAAAGATCTGACAGATGTGTCACTTGGTCACACTAATGTATGTCTGTATGTCTGTTAGTCTGTAAGTCTGTTAGTCTGTGAGTCTGTGTGACTGTGAGTCTATGATTCAGTGAGACTGTGAGCTAGTGAGTCTGTGAGTTTGTGAGTCTGATATTGATTCGTTTTATATGTTTGTGGGCCTGGCACTTATAGTTTTGTGTGTATGTGACTCTGGCACTAATAGTTTTGTATGCCTGCGAATATAACACTGATAGCTTTGTATATCTGTGATGTATCGGTTACCTGCTTCGCTGATGCCCTCAGGAAACCCGAATTGTATTCCAGAGTAGCGGGAATTATTTTTATCGAGTATAATGGCTTTTCTGTTAAGATTTTGTATCCTTCTCATGCCGATTTGACCCTGACAGGCAGTGTCGGAAGCCCGCCTCCTAAATCTACATTAAAGAATAATTAAAGTGATAGCTTTGAGTGTCTGTGAGTCTGACATTGACAATTTAGTGGCCAAATTATGTGGCTGAGAGGAAGTACTACCATGCTTCTGGCAGAAAGGAGTTGGTAAGGGAGGCTTGTTTTCTGAAGAACTGTTTTCGTTCTGAACAGTTAAGTATAAAGATAGGAAAGTTTACATCAGTTAACGCAGCCCAGGCTTACCCAGATTCTACCCCTCATCTGCCCCCGGGGTAAACTGAGTTTTGTACCCCAGACCAAGACATTCTGAAAAACAATGTCACTGATGATACCTGAAGAAACTAAAAAAATACGATCAAGCGAATTTACAGTTTATATCCTCCTCATGATTCCAAAAATCACTTCAGTCAATTTTGAGGTTTCCAGGTAAAAGTGTTCTCTAATTAAATACACCTTAAAATAATATTATAGTTTCGTTCTGTTCCGTTTCTTGTTTCCAAGTTTCAGTTATTGAGAAATTAGGAGAAGCCAAGTCATGGTTCTAATTTGGGTGTGCTCTATTTTTTAATGCCGCCAAACTTTTATAACGACTTATGCGCTTATTGAATGACGCTGACAATATAGTGGAGATCAGATGAGAATGGCACATAAGCGCAAACGGAAGTGGTATGGGCACATTGAACCATCTCAGGGACGTCCCCAGACATTCCAGCAAACGAGAGAACACACAGCGCTCCTTACGCCACACCATCACAGAATGGTTAACATCACCATCCCACAAGATACATTACAACCTCCTACTTTTTAAGCATTTATTTTATAGGGTAACTGGTTTCCAGACTTTCTTCCCAAAATTTAAAAAGAGAGCAGGAAAATTTAGTTTTATGATGACCGTAGATTATGGATCTAAACAAAAGATTTGTTTAAGTAGATTTCGAGATTCTCCCTTAAGTTGGTCTAATATGGACCAAAACCGTTATGTCACGGAAATGTTCTGACAAAGACATTTCATTTCCCTTGAATTACAAAGATCAATCTGCTCAGAGCCTAGTTTGATAAATTTGGTGTTAAAAATTTTGAGTTTCATACATGTCAAGCTTTTTCGAATGCAGTTGTTGAACGTTTTGATCGCGACTCCGATTGATCTTATGATTTTTATAGCGCAGATAGAACATTTGGTTTCTGACCTCGTGGTTTTAATAACTCAAAGCGGCCAAAACTGTAGTGCATAAGTTTGTAATTCTAAGGTAACAATTGTTTTCTGATGAGGAATGAGTGGCAATGGTGGATGACAAGTTTGAGAACATTCACCAAACGCACAACTTAAGTGTAAAAAGACGACGGTGCGAAAAGTTGCGGGTTCCAGTCTCAGTCCCGTCGGATAGGACGTTGCAGTCTAAGGAAACAAACCCTATATGATGCTCCCCAATTCGCAAAGCTGGTATATCATGTGTGTTTGGCCTGACATTTAAAAGACCAGGCTTCGATTATATTAAGCTTGCGTGTGTGTGTGTGTGTAGGGGGGGTGGAGGAGGGGAGGGAAAAACTGGAGTGGGATGTCATCGCCGAAGTACGAAAGTTTCTGTCAGAACACATGGGAGGAGTAGCATCTCGTGGACATGAAGAGGTAACTAGTAAGCGTTGTTACTTTGGCCAAGTTGTTCTCTGATGTCCCAGCAGAAAATTCTGTCAAACACTGATGGGGACCCTTTGTCGCTGTGAGTCCGGGTGAAATAATTAGAATTGTTGGCTATCAGGACATCTTAAAACGTTGATAAGACCTTCCTCTACTATCCACTATCAAGTCCTGTCTGACTGTATGTGTGCCAGTTACAGTTCGGTGTGTGACTGAGACACCTGCTTATCTCTACACACACCTAGTCCTTATTCAAGATCCGTCAATACCTCAAGATCCGCCATTTTGTCAATCTGCTATTTTTATTCTTGTAAGAACATTTCTTGGACGAATAACGGACATAGAGGGAGTGCTCTTGCTCTCTTTCTACAGTTTTTTTCTTTTTGTTTGTTTGTTTGTTTGTAGGGTTGTTTTTTTGGTTTAGTTGGCTAGTTAGTTGGGGGGGGGGGGGGGGGGTGGAGAAAAAGGAAAGTGTGCATCAGGGTTATTAATTTGTGTTTTTGATTAGGGGATAGGGGTAGAGGGAGGGGCGGGGATACTTTTGCTCGAAGACGTCCTTTTCGCCTTCTTGGCCTGTGTGTTTATCTGTTTTGAGTGTATGAGTATATGCTTGTGTGTCTGTGTGTATATCCATATATTTCTATACATGTATATGAGTGTGTGTATGTGTGTGTGTGTGTGTGTGTGTGTGTGTGTGTGTGTGTGTGTGTGTGTGTGTGTGTGTGTGTGTGTGTCTGTGTTTGTGTGTGAGTATTTGAATACAAGTTTAGATATAAGCTGGTATGTAATTTAAGGAGAAGATAGGCACGCCACAACGGTAAGGCCACTTGGTATTTTGCGAAATTAATATGTTTTCAACCAGAAGGTTAGATGCAAAATTGGGTGGGATGGTAGAAAAGGCGAGTGGGGGTGGGGGTGGGAGGCACGAGAGAAACTGGAAGTAAGGGAGTCGTACAACAAACGTGGGGAAGACAGACACAAGACATTGGTTAAAAAAGACATTGGCTAAGACAGACACTGGCTCAGAGACATCAACAAAAACAAGCACTGATTTAGACAGACATTGGTTGAGAGAGACACTGATAAGGACAGACGTTGGCTTTGACAGACACTTTAGACAGACATAAGCTGCGTCAGACATTGGCAGAGCCTCACATTCGCTGAAACAGATATTGGCTAAGACTCACACAAACACACACACACACACACACACACACACACACACACACACACACAAACACACACACACAAACACACACACACACACACACACACACACACGTACCCGCACGCACTCTCACACAAACATACACACACACTCACACACACACACACACACACACACACACACACACACACACACACACACACAACACACACACACTGGCCAAGACATACACGAATCAAGGAGGTTTAAAAAACTTGACAAGCTGACGTTATCTCAGCTACTCGAGCAGTAACAGTTGTGTCAGTGCGCAGAACGAGAAGTAGTCCCAGTACAACAAGCTTGTATCTTACTTTCGCTACTTTTTTAGAGTTTAGTTTTGATAAAAGTTTGACGGCACTCACAACACAATTAGGTCCAAAAAGTACCGAAGATTAGATGAGCTAATAAGAGAGAAACAAATATAAAAAGATGGAGGAGAGATAAGGACTATAGTTGTTTGGTAGGAAAGTTGGAGCGAATCACACAACAGCACCTGCCAACCACACATCGTTGTTGTTGTTTTTTCTTTTTGATATTATAGCTCAAATTTTTCACAGACTATAACACATCTTTAAAGCGAAGAACAAACGAAACATAGTTCTGTCTTAGAAAATAAAATAAGAATAGTTGTATTTTTGATAAAACATGTAGAGAGAGTAGCCTACAAGTAGGTGCCCAAACACGTTAACTTGAAGCTTAACATTCTGTGGTAGAAACCTTCCTATTCTAGATGTGTAGTTCGATCCTCAAGTTTACACAGGGTAAGGAACAGACAAAGTCTTCTCAGTATTCTCAATGCACAGAGTTATTTTCTTTTTTTGTGCACAGATAATACAGACTTGTGTAAAGCCTTCTCAGTATTCCCAACAGCATTGAGTTTTCTTTTTTTTTATGCGCAGATAAGACAGAGCTGTGTCCGTGTCCTTTTCCAGCCACGTGCCTGGTTCTAGGAGAAATCTTCCCCGAGTGTATAAAGACGAATGCCGTTGTGCAAAATCATTCCTCTGTAGAATTTCTTTGTGCATTGATAACCGAGCGTCCCGGCATAAACATGAAGTCTCTCATCGTCTGTTTCGCTGTCTTAGCTGTGGGATATGGTACGTTTTCTTCCAGCCATTACTGTTATTGCTTTTGTTGCTGTTGTTGTTGTTGTTGTTGTTGTTGTTGCTGTTGTTGTTGCTGTTGTTGTTATTGTTGTGGTTGTTGTTGTGGTTGTCGTCATTGTCACTGTGAGCACCATCAGAAACTGCAGCAAAAGACATTCCGTAACCACCATCATCATCATCATCATCTGTTTTTTTTAAATGGTTGTTTCACGCCCCACCCCCCCTCCCTCCCCCCGGTCGACACACCATCGTAGTTTAGAAGCAAGTCTGGACGAAAAAAGGCTTGTGTGTTTAAAGGGTTTCTCTTAGCGTTATTGTTTGTACACGTGTTTTTGCCCAACTGTTGCTCACCAAACCACTACAACCTATGATACAAAGTCAACACCACCATGAACGATAATTACTATTCGTATTAGATTAAGCGGCCTCTGCTGAAATTGTATCAATAAATCCCTTCAACGACGTCATGTAATCTATGAATATCTTATCTAGCTGTCCTTGTCTTTTTCCCTACATGGCGTAATGTCATCTACAAATATCTTTCTCTAGCTGTCCGTGTCTTGGCACCTTTTGTAACGTCAAGCCATATATAAATACTTTCCTATTGTTGTCCTTGTCTTGTTTCCCGATAAAATTAGTTGATTAGTAGATACCATTTGTATAGCGCAAATCCCCGCTCAACTGCAAACTCTATGCACTTTTCAATCTATATCATTACCCTAGCATTCTGAAACAATCTTAATTTCTTGGGAAGCATACAGTGCAAGCTGCTATTTTACGGGCGCTAACAATACATGTATTATGAAGCTATGTTTTCTATAATATATTATACCTTCGCTTCGCTTTCCTTACTTGTTACCCTACATGACGTCATGTCATCTAGATAGCTACATGTAATAGTCTCCTCTAGCTGTCCTTATCTTGTTTCCCTAAATTACACAATTCCATCTATAAGTAGTGTCAAAATATTATTTCTCCAGCATCCTTGTCTTTTTTCGCTTTATGACGTCACGGCATATAAAATTATCTTCCATGTTGCCCTTGTGTTATCTTTGCGTTTCTTACACGTCATGTCATCTATAAATATCAGCAGCAACAACACCACCAGCAACTTCCACCCCGACTCAAACAGACGCGGTCACCATGCCAACAACGTCTTACCCGTACGACTTCACGTGCACGGCGGCAAATGCCGACTCGTACGTGGAGATTCAGTGCTGGGGCTACAAGCAATGCATCAACGGACAGCCCTACGTGCACCGCTGTACTGGAGGACAGGTTCTGGAGAGGGACACCATGACCTGTGTCGAGTAAGAGAGCGGGACAGCTTCAAAATGTCGTAGTTGTTAATCCTCGGACAGCTGATTTCACGTACTAAGTTGGACATTCTCTTTTGTATAATACAAGGGTTTTAAACCCCCATCGACACAATTTGGATCATTTAGAAGGCGGGCTTCGACCCTGCCTGTAAAGCGCAATCTTGCCTGAAAGAGGTACAACATCCCAGCAAAAAAAACCCTCAGATGTTCAATAAAAAGTCTGCCCTCACCACACGACATGGAAATCGAACTCAAGTCTCATACATGCGAAGGCGAAGCGCCTATTCTCTGTACCTCAGAGGCCGGAGTCCAGCCCTCCGCTTCTCCCCAACACACTGCCAAGAGAACAGTCCACACTACCGCCCGCCTTCCATCTATGGTCTGGCCGTTTTAGTGACGTGAGAAAGTTTGACTTACTCCACATCAAAACCAGTTACATGACGTCACATCAAAACTTCCCCATACCCTTTTTGAATATATTCAGTTTTAGTAATAGTTTTAAGACACTTGCAACACATACAAGTCATATGCGCTAAAGATGTAAAGTGTTCCCAGAGAGTAGCATAGAAAAAAAGGAAGAAGGAGAAATGAAGACAATAGACGTTTGATTGGAAAGAGGTAGAAGGTGGTTGTGTGTGTGGGGAGGGGGGGTGCTCTGGTGTGGCTTGCTTCTTGCAATCGTCAAGATCTCTTGACAGTCAGTTTTTATCACTTTAAAAAAGTCAGCGGGTGAGCATCGACAAACGAAGTATGATAATACAATTCTTTTTAATGATTTTTGGTAAGAGTTTTAAGGCGCTCGCAACTGCTTAAGGTCATGTGAGCGCGCAGGGCACATTAAACATTTTCATTTTTTAGGAAATTTGAAATTTCTCCGGGTGGCGGCCGAAGCATACTCTTATCGATTTTAGACCACCAAGGGATCTTTAACCTGCGCAACTTGCACACAGGACCTCCGAGATTTTTCGCCCTTGTCCCAGAAGGCTAGGTGTAGATCTTACCTACCAGAAGATCAGGGGTATGTCTGAAAGACAACAGTAAGAAGGAGCCAATAAGTGGCAGTAGGAAGGCTGCAGAAAGAGTCAGAAGCCCAGAGGAGGGGGCAAAGGAGTTGATTGGGTGGGACAGAAAGTGGAGACGAAGCAGACGACAGAGCATTGCTAAAGAGCAGGAAAGGAAGGGAAAGGAGACAATTTTAGAGAAGAATTTGAGGAGAACACCTCAATTTCTTGGCCACGAGAGCCCCCTTAATACAAATTTGGAATTTGTCAGTGTTATGAGTGCTTTTCCTAGCTTATAGTATATTTGTTTACCGTATGTTTACAGTTCATCAAGCTCCCACCCCCACCCCAACCATTATAGCAATAATGACATAATTACGGCGTCAATGAAAAATGTTCAAAGGACAAGTAACGGCGACAACGATATTTACTTACAGAAAATAACTTAAGACTCTCCACCCGTATTTTGCTTTTTCGTTGATGATGATGATGATGATGATGACGATGATGATGATGATGATGATGATGATGATGATGATGATGATGATGATGATGAATTTCAGCTCCGGCAACACCGACTGCAAAGTAGTAAAGGATTGCACCAAGCGGCCCGATGGAATGTATGCCGACCTGGGTGACAAGTGCCAGAGCTACTACAGATGTTTCAGGGAGGAAAATCTGGGACACTTTTACTGTCCCGCCAGTAAGTCCTTAAGATTAACGTAAAACAAATAGGGACATTTCTACTGTTCCATTAGTAAAAATTTAAGAATGACGTTAAATAAAATTGGAAATTTCAATTGTCCTGCCTGTTAGTCTTTAAGACGGACGTGAAATAATGTGGGACACTTCTAAAGCCCTGCCAGTAAAATCTTAAGAATGAAATATAATAACTTGGGACATTTCTACCGCCCTGCCAGTAAGTCTTTAAGACTGACGTAAAATAATTATAATACGGAACATTTTTACTGTCCCCCAATCAGTCTTTACAATTGACGTGACATAATCTGGGACATTAATTCTACTGGCCTGTAAGTTTTTATGACTCACGTAAAATAAAGTGGGACCTTTCTACTATCCTACCAGCAGATTTTTAAGACTGTCTTAAAATAATTTAATCTGTGACACTTTTACTGTCCTGCCAGCTAGGACTTTGAGGCTGACGTGAAATAATCTAAAAAACTTCTACTGTCCAGTATGTCTTTTATTCTTTTATGACGCGCATTTTGGTTGTCTAACAATGCTTGAAGTTGAAGTAGTTGAAGACGCACTTTTTTCTGCCTCTTGTTTTTGGTGAGGGTTGCTTTGAAAACGAAGAACAACTTTTTTATTCATGCATCATCATCATCAACAGCCAGATCTGCGGTAGACATCGGCGATCCCTGGTTCTCCTTTCTTATTCATACATAATGTGTTTCAATTCTACTTTCGTTATACGAACCTTAAGAGGGCAGGCAACAACATGCAGGCAAATTCTAAAAAATATAATTTCGTGCTTCTGATTTGAATATCATGATGGGTTGAAACGTGTTGCAACATTGCCTTTGATCTGCTGCTGATCGGATAAGTGTCCTCTAATCGTTAAAGAGTAGGATGGGTGTAACATCAGGATAGCACCCATCAGCATCTGTATAACCCGTATGCCATTGTGTGGTGTGGAAGTTGAGATTTTAGTCGTTGCACGCCGTCAACATGAGTTTTAATATCTCATTTTTTGCTAAATTATGTTTTCGAGAAATAAATAAGCATTTGAGGTTTGGGAGATGTTTAAATTTTATGAAATGCGACTTTTGAGAAAAGTCCGTAGCAAAGTTTTAAATAGAATTGGAGATATTGTATGAAAAGAAAGAAACTGCGCCATTGATAGTTCTCATTGGCATAACTTTTAGTATAAATTCTGCAGATATGATGTGTATACTTCAGAGCCTCGAAAAGTATCATTTAAGTGCCTTTGTTCTATAGCTAGAATGCTGTATAAGGTTAACCTTCACAAGTAGGGTCCAAGAACCCCACCCTCCTCCCCCAATGATATAGACCAAGTTGATGAGGTCATAAAAACATGTTATTTCTATTTATGGATATATTCTTAATTCTCTTAGGCACATATTATTTATGGTTTTGAAGTCAATATTTTTGTTTTTCTTAACGTATTGTGGACGCCCATTGACGCCATTCGCCAACACTTGAGGACACTGTTTTGTAACTCTTTAAAGGAGAAGCATATTATCTTCCTTACTCCTAAAGTTTATTTTTTTCATTTTTTTTTCTTTTTCTGAAACTTTAAGCATACTCTGAAATAGTTTATCCAACGTTGAGCTTGTGATTAGTGTATGATGGTTCGAAATATACCCCAACATTGGCTTTTTTCTACTTTTGAGGCGAACAGAATTGACTCGGGTGATGCGCTTACTTGCGTTCTTTATCTGTTTCTAAGTCACGTAAGTTTAAATATTCCATGTGTTTGTAAGTTTGTTCATGCATTTTCTGTGTGTTTATTTCGTTCATAATACAGTGGAGTCCACTTATAACGAGTCCTGAAACAACGAGAAGTCTGATATAAAGACACTGTTATAAAACCCCGTTTTTTCCTTCTTTATCTTTGTAAATAAAATACTGCTGTTGCGCAATCAGACCGTCACGTGAGTCGTTTATAACGGAATATTGCTGCTGCTGTGCACAGCGCACAGACCAATTAAACCTATAAAACCTTGCCAGTTGAGAGAGCTGTCAGTGATCCAGCGAAACAAGGAATGGGAGATCCCACGCGAACCAACAATGAAGGCCGGAGGGAATGAGTGGGGAGGGTGTGGCATGCGCAGACACAAGCAGAACGCATCGCGTGAGGCCAGCCCAGTCTAGATTATCCAGGCATGCCGTGCCTCTCACTTCTCTGGTGCGGGATGGAGAGGTAACGATGCTGTGTAGATGGATGGAGTGAATGTATGATGTGCGCGAGCAGACGCAACGCGTCACAGTGTGTGGTGGGGTGGGGGACAACACTGAGGGCGAGTTAGCCTAGAGCCAAAGCCCCTTCTTTCTGATCGCCAAGGCCGATTTGTCAACATTGCTAGTACTAGAGTAAGAAACATGATTCGATTTTTGATCAAGTAAGACCTTGAGATCATGTTGAACAAATCATCATCAGGGGAAATACAAAAAGAAATAAACCGAACGCCAAATCATAGATTAGGCCTGCTTTACTACTTCCCTTGAATTTATTACTGGATCCCTTGAAACGAGAATTCTGCTATAACGGACATTTAGTACAGGTCCCCTCCCTCTCGTTATAACAGGATTCCGCTGTATTTCTCTTGAATCTTTGCCGAGAGTCTGTGGGGAAAAAAGCCCAAAGTGATAACAATGAATTGTACTCTGTCACCCACAAATTGTGCGTTTCACGAAACTCTAACCATTGTTTTTTCCACAGCCTTGGTGTTCAATGAAGCTCTACAGATCTGCGACTACAAGAAGAACGTGCCCCTGTGCTCATCCTAAGCTAAATAAAAACGTGCTAGACACGAGATCTTCGCCACAACTGGAGTTTTGTGCGTGTTTGTCAATTTTGAAATGGCTTGTCGTAGATTTAACCAATGATTTGTGATTTGTCTTCAGTTAAATCAGTCAGTTATAATGATAATCAACAATATAATCTTATACATTTTGCAGTGTTGTTGGTTTTGTATGTGAGTGATTATGCTTTGTTTCTGTTATTGTTTTAAGGATTTCTTCCAAAATACAGACTCCTTTATGTTCCTTCATCTTCGGTCGTTCAGTGTGTATGTGGCTTTGTGTTTGTAGTGGAGAGAGAGAGAGAGAGAGAGAGAGAGAGAGAGAGAGAGAGGGGGGGGGGAAGAGAGAGAGAGAGAGAGAGAGAGAGAGAGAGAGAGAGGGGGGGGTGAGAAGGGGTGTGGAGAGCGGAGGGAGGGGAAGGAGACAGTGGAAGCAGAGTGGGGATGGAGAGAAGGGAGGGAGAGGAAGGCGAAAGATGAGAGGCATGGAAGTACATGTAGATAATGCAGACATTCGGAAGGGCTTGGTGTTCTCTACATTGGCAGTCTGTGTCAAGCTGTTCACTAAGTTTAAACAGAGAGTATGGTTAGGTATTGAAATCTTGGATTCAACTTTTCGACTCAGGTCTCGTAGATAGGCTTTCAATCTAACTTTTTCCTTCAAAAGGACAGCTTAAACCGGACACTCGTAGAAAGCTCTGAGAATGAGCGAGAACATTTGAGTTCATATATCAACTCTACAAAAACTCGTTTAGATACCCGGTAAGAATCAACTTTACCAATGATCGTTGAGATCGAGCTCTGAAAAGGATCGAGAGCATCTGAGTCCACACAGAAATCAAAATCAAAGTTACGAATGCTGCTACTCTCTGTCTCTGTCCCTGCCTCTCCTCTTTCGGAGAGCTTGTACTTAAGAGAAGGGGGCGGGGGGGGGGGGGGCATTAGCAACATTTCAAACAGGGCCTAGTTTATGTTTATTGACAAGAGCGACTTTGGCAATTAGAACCGGTAAACGTTCTGTGCTTGGGGCAAGTCATGAGTGAGACTGAGCTTTCCTTCCTTCGCAAGTGCCAAGTCGCTGCCCTAGAATTACAAAGTTCTATCTGCTCAGTACCTAGTTTTGAGAAATTTGACGTTATGAATTCTCAGTTTCACAACATGTCAAGCTTTTTGAAAGGCAATTCTTTACACATCTTGAACAACTCCAAATAATTTTTCGATTTTGATAGGACAAATACTGCATTTGGTCCCTGACATCGTGGTCTTAGTAACTCAAAACGGCAAAAAAATGTCAGATAGAACTTAATAATTCTGAAGTGGCGATGTGTTAATGTTAACAAATCACATAACTACTGTAGAAAAGAAGACTTTAAACTCAAACTTTACGTTTTTCTAGTTGGAGCGTCTGGACCATCCTTTGTACTCCCTCTTCATCCTATGTAAAAGTTATAACTCTTGTTATTTTTTTCTGATATAAAAATGTGTTAGTTTTGTTCTTAATTTGAAGAAAATAAAGGTTGCAGAAACTTTGAACCCATATTTCTCAAAGGTGAAGGTAAGTGAAAAATAACCTTGTTACTCTGGCTTTGCGAAATGTTAGTGCTTTAATTCCATCTCCAGTGTTGCTGCCTGTTCTAGCATAACATTTCCCTCTTACACATCAATGTTTGATTATATTTCTGTGAACAAATCATGAAATCCACGTAAATTGCTAACACGCCAGGATCAAAGTCAACGGAACCGTTGGAAAACCCCCCAACTTATTACCATTTTTCTATTTAGATAAGACATCACTGCATTGGACACGGACTAAAAATTAAAAGGATTTTTTCAAAAGGAAACATGAAATCTTCAGACATCCTGAAAGAACAAAGAGCAATAAATAAAAGCCTTCTGTAGATTTTTTTGCCCAAAGATCATGCCTGAGAACTGACAGATGTCTATCATAGATCGCCTGAAATCTTCCCCCACTCTGTGCATGTCGGTATTTAACCTTCTCTAAGTAGCCATGAACGTTGACCACACATATGCTTCCAAATGCCACCAAAAGGAGATAAGGTGTATGTGTGTATGTAGTCTAATCTAAAGTCACAGTCTTGCCCAAGTAGTTTGTGAAGACACAGATTCAAGGACAAAAAAGAAGTCATGTCTCCTAAAAGATGTTTGGTCTTGGGCAAAATCTCTCCTCCACTCTTCCTTCGGGCTCTCTGTTTGTCTGTTGTGCATAATAGGCTATTTCTTCTTTACTTCTTCTTTGAATTCTCGGTTTATCTGCTCTGAGTGCCCTTATTCCTCCTATTTTCTTCTTATGTACTTTCGTTGTTCCTCCTTTGAGTACTCCTGTGTCAGTAGGCGGGGTGTGACATCACAATTTTATCGGCCGTATTGCCAGGCAACGAGGTATGCGCCCATTCGTAGAGCCCATTCCTTTAGGCTTGTACATTTTAGCAAGACATAATATAACGATTTAACTTCTATGATGACATGTGGAGACAATCATCTGAACTAATGTGCGTGTTTGAAGGATGTGGTACAGGGGAAGGAATGCAATGGATGGTTACGTGCGGGGGAGAGGGGGAGAGCGCAGAGGAGATCAGTGGTGATGATGTTTGAGAGAAGCTTTAGCTCTGTAACTGACAGAACGTTGAACAAGACTAGACGACCATTCAGAATTGTGAAGAAATTCGAGACTATTTAAAGGATACAAACATTATCATAAGTCAATTCTTCAAGAAGGTAAGAAGGTACGCAAAGAAAGAATAAATTATCTCTTGTTGTCAAGCATGAATGTGTTTTCCTGTCTCTTTTATTAATAATGTATCTTTAGTTTATCTACACAATAAAAAAGCCAGCGTTTCATTCTTATCCATAAATACACATTTGACCTTCTTTTCTTCCGAAACAGTGAAGATCTAGGTATTACATCACATATTACGTTCATGATCATAAAGTAAATTAATCCCCATTTCTGCAGAGCTGACAATTGCCCTATATTAACCTACTCACCACTGCGAGGAGATCATCACGTACCCCCCCCCCCCCTTCCCCCCCCCCTTTTTTCAGAAAAAACACCACTTAAAATAAATATAATAGAGATAACACTCTTCCGAAAAGCATGTATTAACTAGATGTGACGTCTCTCTTCTTCATGTTGAAACAAAGCGCGGATTGTTTGATTGTGTTATGTTGCTTGCCAGTGCCTTAAAGTAAATCCTAGATTTTTAGAAAATTTGGATAACATTTTTGTCGAGAAAACTTGTAAGAACATTTTAAATGTTCTAGAAGATACTAGTAAATATTTCTTTCTGACAACGGACATTCTAAAGGTTCAGAAAAATCAGTGAATATGTCTATGTTTATAACAGACAAGAACGATAAACAAATCCTCTCAAGTGTTTTTTTTAAAACATGGAAACACCTAGTTGTTGTATGGATACAGATGTGTATTGTCATGGAAACAGCTACTGTCATCACACGGAAAAACCGCAGACAGCTCCAAATCCCGGAGCTAAAAAAACAACCTGCTTTACTTTATTGTTTTGAGCATAGTTAGGATATGTTGGCCCTTTGGCCTTGGTATTGATAAGCTCTTTAATGCTGTAAGAACAGAAGAAAGTCCTACCAGATATGCAGTGGCACAATCAGAGGAAAGACCCTCGGCGACATTTTGGAGAGAGCAACGGAGCATCAATGGGCATGTCAGGAATTCAAGGATGTTGCTTCCTGAATAATGAACTAATGAACTGATAGCGGTAGGGTTCCTGTGTGGATTTTTGGATTTTCAACGAGGCACATTTTTTTTTTTTTTTTTTGGTTTTGTTTTGGTCGTCTTAACACTTTTGCTCAGTTCGATAGGTCTCGGCAGATCGAACATATCATACGTCAGATTTTGTTTATACATGTATTCCGTAACGGTTTATCATTCTTAAATAAAAACGCTTAAGTAAAACAAAGCAAAATCACAGAAATAAAACAAAATTTAAAAACCCACAGAAGTACGGCACTTTAATTTAAAACAAAACAAAATAATATTGTTTTAAACGGTACGCGACATGAAACATGAAAAAGATAGATAAGAATGATGAGAAACTTGAAATCAGACTACTATATAATATGGACAATAAATATCAATAAATGTTTATTTTACGCCCCGCTCTCTTTGTCAGAACGTCCGGCCAGATAAGGTAGGGAAGACGGGAGATTCACCCTGATACTCTTGGCTCAGTGTTCAGAGTTCAGAGCTCAGTGTTCCCCTCACAGAACCGGATCTCTTTGAGGAAGTGGGGGGG
>NW_004797784.1:485171-493141 GCF_000002075.1 Aplysia californica
GAGGGAGAGGGGGGGTTGAAAAGACGGAGAAGTGGGAAGCGTAAGAGGGGAGAGGGGAGGGGGGAAGCTTTCTAAGCAGGTCAACAGCAAGAGATTTATCTTAAACAAACTTAAACGTTTCGCAAGAAATTGTCCAGAGTTTGAACTTCGTTTCGTGCTGACTTTTGAAAAAGCTTGTTTGTTTTTTTTAGATTAAAGATTCTGAGCTTATCTGATCTTGAGTGGGTCCCACTACCAGCCTGGTGTTGTTGACATCCTGGTGTGTGTGTGTGCGTGTGTGTACGTGCGTACGTGACGTTCTTTGAGACATGGAGAAGACAGCCATGAGGTCTTTCTTGATCTTCTCAACTTTAGCTGCCTGCATATATAATGGTGAGTCCTTTTTACCATGTTTTGTTTTACTGCAGTTTGTAAATGGCAACTTACTTGTGGGTGATTTATGTTTTAATCTTAGTAGGAGTTTTATCGTTGGCAGGGCCGCAGGCGAAGCAAACCGTCTGGCCGGCAGGACAGTAGATAATCTATGATGGCCCCCAAGGAAAAAAGATCTCGATTATTAACTTATTGAAAACTGATTCCTATCGTAAAAAATGATATCAAATTGGGAACCAGCGTATCAAAATTAGCAAAGTGTTACGCGAGCGGCACTTTTCCTTGTTGTATTTAGGAGATCACAAAATAGAAATATTATTTTAACAAGATTGCATCATGTAGTATGTCTTATCACATAGAAGACGGACAAATGTCAGTTTTAACAGACTGTGTTATAGGTCCATAACGCAATTGTTTTTATTTATTTTTATAACCACCCAATATTTGGGTCTACGTATAGATCTAGTACCGATTGACTTGTTTTTTGTTTTTGTTTTGGGTTGGTTTCTTTCTTTTTATGTCACTTATATTGTTATTGTTTTTTAATTAATAAAGCTGAGGTCCCACCTCAGAAAACGAGACACGCTTTCACCAAAATCTGAGAAAAATATTGATTTATCAAGTTTTTGAAAACCACCTTTCGATTCTTTTTTCTAAAAATGTGAGCGTCCACGCTTCAGTGGGAGGTCATTTTCGTGTGTCTTCGAGCGATACAGGACGATAACCCAGGCTAAAAAAAACTGGGGGGTGAACAATGGGGACCAGGAATGGTGCATGGTTTGTCTATGTTTGCGATATTGCGTATTAGCCACACAGTATTATTATTGCATTGGTGTTCTTGTGTGAGACACTGTAAACAAATTTTCGAAGGGGATAAATCAAGTGAAATTTATTTTCATTCATTTTTATTTTCATTTACTAGACACTGTACATTTATTTTAAAGATGTTGTGACAGCAAGACAGCCATCAATTTGTCCCGACAGTCGAAAGCAATGATAAATATTATGACGATCTCTGTCCCCACCTCAAGGTCGTCGAGCTGACGGCACGCGGGCAAGTAGGGCATACACTGTAAAGGGAAGTAAGAGCTTTAAAATCAAAACACCGAATTAGGATGGGAAAAGTTCTAGTTTTTAAGTATAGCTGACGTGTCCAAGGCCTTTCCGTCGATGCAAGTTTTACAGAAACCGCATTTTGCCTTTTTTTTATATAGCTGATTGTATTAGTGAGCGTTACAGTTACCATTTTTCACTACCACCTCATTTATTTATTTCCTGACATTCCCAACAGTCTCTTTAAAAGCCATATTTCTTTTGCCTCTACATATCCATATCTTAACTAACATCATGAATGTTTGGAGTCATACAACAGTAAAGTGAGTTTGGTGTCATTTTTGACAACGATAAAGCTTGGAGATATTCCTTACAACGTTAAAGTTTGGAGTAATTTCTTATAACAATAAATTAAGTATGGTGTCATTTCTAACAACATTAAAGCTTAGCGTGATTCCTTATACATGTAAAGTTGTGAGTTAGTCCTTACAACAATAAGATTTGGTGTCACTTCTCACAGCATTTATGTTTGGTGTGGTTCTTTAAAACATTAAAGCTCGGTGCGGCTTCCTGTAACATTCAAGTGTATCGTTATTCCTTTTAACAGTAAAGTTAATTGTCATTTCTTTCTTTTTGTTTTATTCATTTTGCTATCATTTCTTACAACGTCAGATTTTGGCGTCATTGCTTTCAACATTACAGTTTTGGGTCATTTCTTACAACGTCAAAGTTTAGCGTCATTTCTTACACTATCAAATTTGGGAGTCATTTATTACAACATTAAAGTTTGGTGTCATTTTTCACATGCAAGTTTGGCGTCATTTCTCACTACAATAAATCTTGGCGTGTTTCCTTACAGCTTTAAAATTTGTCACCATTCCCTACAACAGTAACGGTTGGTGTCATTTCTTTTAAAGTCTGGCGTCATTTCTTACAACAGAAAAGTTTCGTGTTATTTCTATGGTTAATTCCCAACTTGCTCTACCCCTTCTCCCTCCCCCCCCCCCCCATCTTTTTGTATTTCCCCCCCCCCCCCCTCTCTCTCTCTCTCTCTCTCTCTCTCCCCCTCTCTCTCTCTCTTTCTCTCTCTCTCTCTCTCTCTCTCCCCCTCTCTCTCTCTCTCTCTCTCTCTCTTTTCTCTCTCTCCCCCCCCCCTCTCTCTCTCTCTCTCTCTCTCTCTCTCTCTCTCTCTCTCTCTCTCTCTCTCTCTCTCTCCTTCTCTCTCTCTGTCTCTGTCTCTCGCTCTCGCCCCCGTTAGGCCTAAGCCAGCAGGTAGAGCTCCAGGTTCCACCGCCAGCCCCCAGCTGTGCTTACGACGACCACATCGAGGTGGGATGCTGGGGCTACTTCAAGTGCACGGGAGGCGTGCTCACAACTGTCGCTTGCCCGGTGGGGCAAGTTCTGGAGAGAGATTCGCTCAAATGTGTCACGTGAGTGATGCCCTGTCTGTCAGTCATCTGCAACCTGTTTGATCAATCATTCAATCAGTTCATCACTCTGCTCATCAATCAATTCATCAATCCAGACCAGTGCCATACATTGCAATGCATTTCAATACATCAAGTACAAGAATGACTACAGTGGCTTATTCAGCAAACGCCATGATACTTCTTTCCTCCTCCCCCTTCACCCTGCACCGGCTAGCAGTGCTGTAAACTATCTAATGAAATGACACTTTATCATACTGTATCGACAAGCAGTATAGTAAACTATTAAATGAACTGACACTTTCACACTGTTCTAACAAGCAGTGCTGTAAACTACTCGTATGTAACGATAATTATGATTCTTTATCTCACTGTACTGACAGGCAGTACTGTAATCTATGTAATACTATGACTCTTTATCACACTGTTCCGGCAAGCAGTGGTGTAAACTATCCAATACGACGCCTCTGACCAACAGGGGTGGCCATACGGACTGTAAGGTGTCCGTGGACTGTACCGGCAAGAAAGACGGACACTACGCCGACCTGGGGGACAACTGTGAGAGCTACTTCCGGTGCTTCAACCAGCGGTTCTTGGGACATTTTTATTGCCCTTCCAGTACGTAGCCTTGTTTTCCATACCCCCCCCCCCCCCTCCCCGCGGGCCAACACAAAGATGAATAAATGAATGAATGAAGTGCTCAATCAATAGATCGACTGACTGATTGATCGATCAATTGATCCTAGATCGATAGATCGATAGATCGATATATAGATAGATAGATAGATAGATAGATAGATAGATAGATAGATAGATAGATAGATAGATAGATAGATAGATAGATAGATAGATAGATACCGGGCAACCTTTTCCCAGCCTGTCTTTTCCCTGTCTCCGGTATAGGTGGGCTGGATCTGATATTACTAGAATTGATGAAATGTATAACACCACAAGCATAAAAAGATAAAGAGAATTATAAACGACCCACCACACCCTCTTTCCACGCAAATTTTAAGACTACACAGCGGCAGAGGTGTACCTCTAAAAACAAAGAAAGAAAGATAATATAATAATATAAAAGACGTTTTTACCATCTAGCATAAGGCTATTGTCAGAATAACCATCAGTGTGTATTGGTCTTTCGAGTATGTCTATATAATTCTAAAGGTCTTGTAATTAAATTCCCGCACGTGATTGAATAATGCAGCAGCTTTACTTCTCTTTTCATATTGAATTTGAAAGAGAGTAATATATAATTTAAATTTCTGTACATGCATAATATGTTTTTACGGTCCTGTGCAGTAAAAAAAATCTCCCTCTGTGATAATAACGTATTATCTTATATTTTCTTAAAATTATCTTATCTTAAAATTAAATATAAGCCATGATATATTACAGTCGAATCTGCTGTGACGCCAGTTGACCAAGACAAATACACGGTCCTATCTGCTCAGCACGTAGTCTTGAGAAATTTAACATTTAAAATTTTGCGTTTCACAATAGATGTTGTATTTCAAGCTTTTTCGAATGCAATTCTTTGAATATCTTGTAAACGACTCAGAAAAATCATACAGTTTTGATAGAGCAGATAGAGCACAATTTATTGATTTCTGACCTCTTGCTCCTAACAAGGTAACTCAAAACGGTCAAAAATGCCAGACACAACTTTTTACATATATGTAATTCTGAGGTAGCGACTGGATGGCTGTCTTGGACAATCCAGCTGTAGTTGTGAAGTTCCTTCTCATCCACAGAGCTGGTGTTCAATGACGCCAAACAACAGTGCGACTACCCCACCAACGTGCCAGCCTGTCTCGCACCTGTTGGATAATTGTGAGGCATCGTGGTGAAATCAAGCGCTCGTCAAAATAAAGAAACAGAAGAAATCAGCATTTTTCTGCAGCTTGACAATTTCTATTGAATTTTTTTTTGCTGTATTTTTTTCTCAGCACTTGAGTTCATGAAAAACACATTTCTGTGTGGATGTTACTGACGAACGTTGATTAAAGGCACATAAAATGTAAGTTTGCAGTTTTCAAGGACTCTCAAGCTTTGGGAATCACCAAACTTTGGGGGCCATTTTCTCGCTAGTTTTACCTCTGAAACCAGGCGACTTCTTTAGATCACGAGAACCTCGACTTCTATTCAAGATAGATGGGTATTTACTTCATCTTAAGCAAGACAGACGAACAAGCTTTTAAATGAGACCAAACACTAGGCCCTACAGACGTCCATACAAACTGACGAGCGCCTGATTACACCATGTAGTAACATATCTGCTTTGTCGCTTTCAAGATACTGGCAGCTGCTATGTTCCTTTGTCGGGAAAATACCAGTTTCTTCAAAGGAGCAATAAATTATAACATCTTATCTTTTCATGTCTTTTCTTGTTTTGTGTTATCTTGTCTTGTCTTGTCGTGTCTTGCCTTGTCTTGTTTTGTATTGCCTTGTCTTGTTTTGTCCAGAGCACTCTCGAGTTCCTAATCATAATTTCAAAGTAGATATTATTTAAGTTAGGTTTGGTGAGTACTAAATATAAAATTATACCGAATCGGCAATTAAAAGGAGACAGATAGATTAAAGAAAGAGAGAGGAGAGAGAGAGAGAGAGAGAGAGAGAGAGAGAGAGAGAGAGAGAGAGAGAGAGAGAGAGAGAGAGAGGAGGGGGGACAGACAGACAGCAGACAGACAGACAGACAGACAGACAGACAGACAGACAGACAGACAGACAGACAGACAGACAGACAGACAGACAGACAGACAGACAGAGGAAAAAAACCGAGAGAGAGAGAGAGAGAAAGAAAGAGAAAGCGGGAGATAGATGAATAGATAGAATAGACAGAGAGAGAAATATATCTGCGTGCGCGTTTTAACGATGGTATAAATAATTGCAAGGCAGTCAGAAGATGTATTTTGTATTTTTGAAATATTTTTTTAGAAATTCACTTCCATTTTTATTTATTCTTTTATGAACTTTTGAACTTTGAGTTTGATACCTGGTAGTGTATCATTCTTGTGAGTTCTTCAGTTTTATTTGTTAATTTTAATTTTCATAATTTTACACTTTTGAAAACGTATGTGAATGTTCCTCAATAGGAGTAAGAGAATAAAGATGGAAGTGTATTTTTTAATTACGTATATAAAATATTAACGCAATCTTCAGATTGCCGCGCGGAACACATATATGTTTTATATATAATAATACATTCATATATTAATATTATTATTATTATTATTATTATTATTTATTATTATTATTATTATTATTATTATTATTATTATTATTATTATTATTATTATTGGTATTATTATTATTATTATTATTATTATAGGTATTATTGGTATTATATGTGTGTGTATATAATATATATATATATATATAGTCTTCACGCAAAATAAAAACCAGCGAATCAAATCATTACTCCTTTGACATACTCGTACATAAAAATTCATCAATCCATAAATGTAAAAAAAGAAATTTCATCACAATCGAAACCGAAATGCGTAGATCTAATTCCCAGCGCTCAAAAGGGACCCACCCTCAAAATGGAAAATCGCAAAAGAAAGAATCTCAAAAAATTTCAGCAATATCACAGAAAACGGCCAGTTTAAGTTCGTGAATGTCAACAGAATAAATATTTTCAGAAGCGCATGTGCCCACCATTCACCGCAAGGCAGTCAAGGCACCGTTGGCGCTTAGAGTTGATCAGGCGTGCCAGAAAGGCCTGCGGAATGTTGTTCCATTCTCGTTGCAGCCATCCAAGCAGCTGCTGTCAGTTGGTGGGCAAAGGGTGGTTCTCCCGAATTCTCCGACTAAGTTCTGCCCACAACAGTTCAATAGGATTGAAGTCTGGACTGTTGGCTGGCCAAACCATGCGGGTAATCCCCGCCTGCTGCACGAAGGCGTTGACGGCCCTGGACGTGTGCGGCGTGGCGTTGTCGTCCTGAAGGACAGCAGCAGGCCCAATCTGCAGTAACACCGGGACGACCAGAGGTCGAAGGATCTCCTGCAGATACTGCTGCCCTGTCAAGATACCGTCTACATGGTAAAGGAGGGTTTTGTGATGCCTGCTGATTCCCCCCCCAAACCACAATGGAGCCGCCTCCAAACGGGACCACTTCTTGAGCTGAATTGGCAGCAGCTGCTCCCGTGGACGCCTCCAGATGCAGGTTCGGCCATCACTGGGTGTCAGACAGAATCGTGATTCATCAGTGAACAAGACCTCTGTCCACTGGGCATGTGTCCACCTCTGGTGTGCAGTGCACCAGATTTGACGGTTGGCTCGCTGGTTCTGGGTCAGCTTAGGTTTTCTGACTGGACGACGCGCACGAAGGTCGACGTCATGGAGGCGATCACGTATTGTTTGCGAACAGATTGTGGTGTAGGTGGCAGCTCGCTGACGTCGCCTGATGACGCTGGCAGGTCTAGTCCGCTGCTGTATGGCTTGGCGTTGGGTGTAGCGGTCCTCTCTTGCTATCGTTTTCTTGGGACGACCCTTACGACGCCGCTCATGGACTCTTTCTGTCACCGCGAACCGCTCTCTCAGCCGTATGATGGTGGAGTCTGATACCTGAAGTCTGCGTGACATTTCGCGTACGCCAACTCCATCCTGCAGCCAGGCAATTGCCCGGGTCCTGTCGAAGTCGTTCAACTTTTGTCGTGGTGGCATGTGGCTTGGCGCGATAATACTGTAAAACAGAGCTGGAACGGCGGCTTAATATAATTATGTAGGTAGACAAGTGAGCACAGTTTGTAGCTAGAGGTGCATTCTTCGACGTGCATCTCGTTTTTGCCATTCAGAAAGCTCCAGGTACCACTCTCTGGCGTTTGAACATTGGTCCAGTTTTACCGAAATTGCAGATTTTCACACGCGCCAAGTATGCCGTATGACGCGCACGTGCCACCCACACAGGGGTTACCGTATTCACTATTTACCACTTAGCCTTGCTATCGAATTTTACAAGATAAATATGATTTATTTTTTAAAAAATGATTTTTAGAAAATTCGTGTACTACGTATTATCCTGACTGGTCTTTAACTATTTGTGAAGACTGTGTATAATATATATATACATGTGTATATATACAGCGAGAGAGAGAGAGAGAGAGAGAGAGAGA
>NW_004797784.1:495447-532819 GCF_000002075.1 Aplysia californica
TGTGTGTGTGTGTGTGTGTGTGTGTGTGTGTGTGTGTGTGTGTGTGTGTGTCGCTCTCTGTCTCGCCCTCTATTCTGCCTCTATTGTCAATAAATACATTTTTCTCTATAAAAACAGCGAAACGATACTCATACGAATCATTTAATATCATGAGTAACGTCCCTTCCGTTAGTTAGTAACACAGAATTCTACACTTAGTGTAGAATTCTGTGGTTAGTAAGCAAGTTATAAGGCAAGGGAGATAAAAATGATATTCTAATCTCTCAAATCCTCTTACTCAACACGAGAGAAATACGAAAGGAGGCAGGCAAGCTGTTGTGAACGAATTGTTGGCCCTTGTTGTAGTCTCACTAGTGAACTCGCAGTGAACGAACTGTCCTACCTCTAGCCTGGCCAGTGACCTGTTTCTACTTTCTACTGTTTCATCATCACTCTCTGTTAGCAGTTCCGACAGGACTGTTTTGTTTCGTGTGGTTCCTCGTGGTAGCCTTGGTGCAATGGCACTCCAGAAGATGTTACTCGTGAAAAATCTGTCAAATATTGCAGGAAAGGAGTTTCTGAGGGGGAATAGCTCAAGAAACAGTCTCTATCGTCTTAGTTTTACGTGTAGATCTCTTGATGGAATTAGTTCTCACACAGTGTTCAAATCGACGCTCCCGAACTATGAGGAAGCTCCCAGTTCCAGTGAACAAACTGGCCCTACGGGCAGGGAGTGGAAAAGCCTTACGGGGAATCACGAGCATCCAGAATTAGACCTTTCCTTTGGATGCGGAAAAGAGGCTTACAAAAGTAAGAAGACTTCAGAGGTGCTCCGAGCGTTGCTTGTTTTCAACTTGTGCTCTTTGGATTTTCTTGTCAACAACCAGAAAAGGGTAAGGCTGAAGAAGAAATTCCTCTGATCATGTTGCCAATTCTGTTCACTACTTATACTACTAGAATCTAGATCTAGAATCTAGATCTAGATCTAGATCTAGATCTCTAGATCTAGATCTAGATCTCTAGATCTAGATCTAGTTCTAGATCTATCTAGATCTAGAATCTAGAGATATCTAGATTCTAGATTCTAGAATCTAGATCTAAAAGTCTAGATTAGATCTAGATATCTAGATCTAGATTTTAGTATTTTTAACGATGTGACTAGATCTAGATCTAGATTAGATCTAGATTCTAGGCCCTATTTCTCCGAGGGCCACCTCTATTCTCACCCGGAGTGAGAATAGTGCAGGCGAGTCTTGTGGCTATTCTCATCCGGTGCGCGTTCACCAAATTTTTTTGCGTTCACCCTAAACCACAGAATTCTACACTGTGATAACAGAAAAATTGTAGAATTCTGTGCCGTGAACAAACGTTCCATTACAACTGTAGCCTACTAAAAGCGTACAATTTTGTCTGTGGGCAGTGGAGAGAGAGAGAGGAGTAGCGCGAGAATTTCCGGGCAAAACAAAATGGTGACCCGCGTAGTTCGGCTCCATTCGAAAAGTTAAATAGCCGTAGCATCTTTGTAGACACAAAACCAAATTAATTTACTTTTTTTGTGTTTTAACATCATTTTTTAACTTTGTTTTGGTCAATTTGATCGACCACACCGATAGACAGTATTCAGAAAGAGACAGAGAGAGAGAGAAGAGGGGAGGAGTTGATCTTGCGAGAACTTCCGGGCGGGTGAGAATAGCCACTTTCTTCTCCGAGCGTTCAGGAAAATAACTTGAACTCTATTTGGTAAATTTTTACTTTCACTCCCGCACACAGATGCACTGTTTCAGGGGTCAAACTGCTGTACTGTTTGCTGCAGATCACACATAAAGCCACTAAAACTGTCGTAAAGCAATTATTTTCAAGACAATTTCAAATCTAACTGTAAAATATCAAACTATGGGTAAAAACGGGGGCATGCCCCCCTGTAACCCCCCAGATTTTCTTTTACCCCAGTGGGGCAGGCCCTCCTGGAACCCCCCGATTGGTCCAAAGCATGTCTATCTCGGTTAAAAGCAATTAAATATTTCAAAAACTATTAATTTGCGACGGAAATGAAGTTGATATTCGTGTTCAGCACATCAATATTTAGTACAAAATAGACAATTGATAGCTGAGTGTGAGACGGGAGGGAAAGTAAAAAAATACCCTCTATTTCTGCGAACGGTTTCCGATCTTGAGATTCTTTGGGTTTTTTGGGGAGATTTAAGGCGTCATCCTTCATTCTGCCTTTCTGCGAGGAATGGGAAGAGAAGCATTTTTTTCCGGAGTGTCTATGTACACGGTAACCGGGCACGTAGCCTCAGGCTCTACGTACACGGTGTAACCGGGCACGTACGCTAGCCTCAGTGTCTACGTACACGGTAACCGGCAACCAGGCGCGTAGCCCCAATATCTAAGTGTACCCGGTAACCGGGCGTGTAGTCTCAATGTTACATTACATGCACACGGTAACCGGGCTCGTACTACGTAGCCTCAATATCTACGCACTTGGTAACCGTGTACTTAAGTTTCGTCGTGGGGGGATGCGGAAGGGGGCTTGAGCTAGATCTAGGTGCACGCACTGTAACTGCTTCGCTCCCTTCATGACCATGACTTTTTCCTTTTTCACAGTGTAGTCTCAATTTCACATACACGGTAACCGGGCACGTAGCCTCAGTATCTATGTACACGGTAACTGGCAACCGGGCGCGTAGCCTCATATCTACGTGTACCATACCGGAAACCGGGTGCCTATCATTATCTACGAACACGGTAACCAGGTAGTTTTGAAGGGGGGGGGGGCGGCTTGAGCTAGGTTCACAGCAACTGCTTCGTTCCCTTTATGACCTTGATCTTTTTCCTTTTTTACTCCGCTTTTTGTGTGTTGTGAGCAGAATGTAATTCCAAAAATGATCCCAATCTACCCCCTGTCATCTTTCCTAGGAGGGCAAAATGCAGTGACTCTGAAAATCTGCGAATCTGGAACAGAAAGCTAAAATATATGTTTAAACAATACCATTACCATGTAATTTACTATCACGAGAGAGAGAGAACGAAACTCAGAAAACAGAGAGAGGGAGATGGAGAGAGAGAGAGGGAGGGAGAATAAAAAAAGTATTATGCTCTTGATGAGATCATAATTATATTCTCTCTTAAAACAAAGGACATTGAAACAAACGTACTATCCCCCATCCTATGAAACGCGGACCTTTGGGTTAAAAAACACGGCTTACTAGGTAAAGTAGTGTGACGGATCCCAATTCCACACAGGGCTTGCACCAATGCACGCTTTTACGTACCAGGAAACTCTAGTAATTTAATCAAAATTCTACTAAATTTTGCTTCCAAGTTCAGTTCCTGTCATCCGGGGTTACCTTCAAACCCATTCTCCCACCCGACAGTACCTTTAAAAAAAATCAATAATCCCCCCATTCCGGAGCCCTATACTTCGCCCAATGCACACTTTGAATGAACTTTGGTGACCCCAAAGATCACCGGTATTCACAATACAATGTGATGCGAAGGTACAGGTTCACTGACCGGTCACGATGGTGAGCCCGACAAGACGCATGCATACACTTTCTTTTTTTTTCCGCAAGTGAAAGCACTGGACAATGATTTATTTTCATGGCGACAGCGTTTGTAATGCGCACAACTTGCACAACAAATGTTGCGTTAATCAGACTGCTACCGGCAAATTTCTGAGTGGTAACGAAAGCGAAAGTAGATAGAGCTTCGGTACCACGCATACAGTTCCGCTTGCGGAAGCGCCCTGTTTCATACCTCTAAAACTATCTTTTGTTTTCGTAAGAGTTAGCACTTGCAACACAAAAAGTTAATATAAAAGTACCGAAGATTAGAGAAGTTAGTGTTATAAGAGAGTAACAAACAAAGAAGGAAGAGAAAGATAAATATAAAAAGATAATAGATGCTGAATAGGAGAGAAGGAGCAGACCACACCAGAGCACCCACCAACCACCCACAATCTTTACACACACCACACTTACAATCACACACAAAAATACATAAAAACAGAGAGAGACGAGAGAGAGAGATCGAGAGAGAGAGAGACACCTAAAGGATACTATACATATGTTTGAATAATTATAGCCACTCTATATAATTTAATACATGATGTTACTCACACACAAATCACACAACATACACATTGGATAAAACAATATGAGGATAGCTTTATTGGTTGAGTTTGTCAGAATTAGACTTGACTATGACTTTGTACATGATGTCGTTACATTATTTTTAAAAAGTCTCCACTACTTGTGTGAAAAACAATAAAAGTGACACTTTTTTTGGCTGAGTGAACTATCTCTTGGACTTTCCGGTTACCGTGTACGTAGATACTGAGACTACGTGCCCGGTTACCGTGTAAGATACTGAGACTACGTGCCCGGTTACCGTCTACGTAGACACTCCGTTATTTGAAATGGCCATCTTTATTGTCACCCTGTTCTTCTCGAACAAAAAAGTAGAAAAAGGTTCTTGGAGCATTGCAATATCGTCCTTGTGAAACCATCCTTTATAAACTGGAGCTCACAGATGACTATACACCTTTGCCTTTCCCAAGACGTGGCAAAATCAACAAAAAAAAAGAGGCGCTGTGTGGGAAACAGAAAATCCCAGACAACTAACACAGCCCTTTTAAAAATTAAAAAGACAAAATACGACCATGTAAGGTCCATGAAGCATGAAGTTCTGTTTGATTCGCCTGCTTTTTTAATTGTTATTATTTTTTACCTTATTGAAATGGTAGCATTTAGTAATTTAGTTTATACCAACTTTAATTTTTTAATTGTGAAGCGTTAAATATTCCAACTTTTGTTTAAAAAATTGTTTTAGAATTCTGATCATTTAGTAAGCAGGCTTCCAACACTGTTAGTCAGGGCCAACCTGGGCTGAGAGAGATATATCAACATTCCAGCATAAAGATTGAGATACTCGATAAAGATTTTGGAACTCACTTGACGTTATTCGCACTTGTCATGTCTTTTCTCACCTTGGGACCTCACGCGTAAAAGTCGTTGCCATCAATGTAACAGAGATATTTGCGAAAAAAATAAAGCTTTTCCTTTGGCAAGCAATTACGCAACCTAAATTTTCTATTGCATTTATTGAAAAAAAAACACGCTGTTACTTTGATAGGGACTAGTTCAGGTGTATACTCTTGCCATATTTGGTCAAATTTGGTAAGTAAATAAGAAAGCCTGATGGATTTGAAATTCATTGTTTATTTTCAAGATGGCGGCCATTTCCATAGCAACCGCTGTATGTAGCTATGCCGAAATAAAAATGCTTATCAAGAGATTTTCCTTAGCCTAATTTGTGTACTTAGATTTGATCTCGGGCACCAAACACAAACGGCCACTTCTCATTCCCCCTTTGCATTCTTTTTTCATTATGAGGACATTGTGCAAGATGGCTACCTGCCTAAGATGGCCATTTTTCTCATCAACAATTTGTTGCTGTCTTAGACCATTTCGACTTTATAAAATAGAATTAGATATTGAAATCTACTTTTCAATATTGCTGGCTGGGCTGGTTGTTTTTATTCAGTACGGTGTTATACTTCTTGAAAGAAAAGCAAAGATGTTTTCTTCATTTCAGTTGCTGCAGATGTCTCGCAAACTCATGGGTCCTCGTCTGTTTTCTGCCATGATGAGGCAGACATTCTACGGTCATTTTGTGGCTGGGGCCGACCAGGAGGAGATCAAGCCTGTAGCCTCCAGGATCAAACAGTTTGGGGTCAAGTCAATTCTGGACTACAGTGCTGAGGAAGACATCAGTAGCGAGGCAGCTGTTGAGGCTGAGATGGAGTGAGTAGTGCATGAATGAATGAGCTGTTTCTGCTCGTTTGCATTTATTGTATCTGCACAGTATTACTACTGTTACTGTATCTGTTGTTTGTGTAGTGTATGTAAATTTGTGATAATATGCTGCGTTGGTTCGTGTGATAATGTCGCTGTATCTGTTCATTCATCTGTTAAACTAATTTGTGGGAGAGCAGGTGGTTGGTGGGCGTCGGTGGTAGTTCTTACTTTTATTCTTTCTTTCATTGCCTCTGTCTGTGTGCCTGCCCTCAAGTTGTTTTATTTTTATTGGGTTTTTTAAAATTATTTGTTACTCTGGTATGATGATTTTATTCTATTATTGAGATGTGTTTTGGTAAAAGATATGCTTTTCTTTCTTTTGGGGGTTTTTTTTGGAGGTGATGAATAAGCAAGTATTGTTGTTTTTTGTTTTTTTTCCAGTGGGTAAGATATTTAAAAAATTGTTATTTGTCTTTTTTTTGAATGGGTAGGTTTGTTTTATTTTTGTTGCCAACAGTCGGGCTTACTGTGTCTTTGGTTTGTCTGTTTCCTCAGAGGTTGTGTACCGCAGCAAAATGAGCTGGAGAATCCAGGTCAGTGTTTTTGTTGTTCAGGAAAATATTGTTACTGCAGTCTGTGAAGCTTGTTGCTGGGGATTTGATCACAGTCGATGGACTGCTTTACTTCCAGTCTTGGTGTTTGTCATCAAAGCGCTCAATTCTTATCTAAGTGTGAGCCTTGGGTTAACGTTCAAGACACTTTTTGAAAGTAGTCAACCTTTTGAGCTACACTTGGGGTATGATATTAGACTTTTACTCTCAGATATAATTAATGCACTTCGGCTTTTTAAGACCAAGACAATACCATACAGTCTGCTATTAAGTTTTAAAATTTTTATTTGGGGGGGAGGGGGGGAGAATAGTACATTAGAATAATGGAAGTCTGCTAGTGGTTTTAAAAAAGAAATTTGTTAATATGAAGTTGCTTTCACTTTATGTCATCTTTTACACAATGTAATTTTCAATAAATGTTGATAGCGACGATACTTTGTAGTGTTGAATGATTTCCATGGGAAACTGCTTTCTGAGGCTTCCAAGTTAGAGCCTTATTACTGCTTCTGTGTTAATGTAAGGGCTTTGTGTTAATTTTTTATCAAGGCAGAGCATCATAGATTAGACTGCCAATCAGTACTGAAGCAGTGAAGAGGTTTATTATGTAGTAATTTACTCCAGACAGACTTGTGAATGTTCTCGACTCATCAGTCATGGGTCACAGCCAGTTGATAGAAACAATTTTTTTTTTGTTGCTTTATCCTCCCCTCCTCTTCCTGTTATGCAAGTTTTTTGTGTATAAAATTTGTTCTAAATTAAAAAAAAAAAAATTTTGTGTGTTAGGTAGATTGTTTGGTTGACTGTACAGCCTGCAGTCACGTTTATTTCTAATTGGATTTTCATTGTTAGGTTTTTCTCACGAGAGAGAAAGATGGTAAGAGAAAGACTTCTTTTCTTCCGCTAAACGCATTTGTTCTGTAGAGAGATGTAAAAAGGTGGAAACTTTTAGGAGAAAAATATGCTACAGAGGATCTGGTAACTCTACTGTTGAACCTGTCCAAGACAACCACCCACTGTCCAAGAGAAGTTTTCATCTTAGATAGATCGACTTAGTGGACAGTGTTATTATGATGTAGAGAAAGAACACCAGGTGGGAAGTGGCAGTTTATGCAGGTGATTGTCTTGGACTGGATGGCCGTTACAGCAAGTTCGACTGTTTAATTAACGGTTGCAGATGGGTTCGCTCTCTCGTCGGGAAATTCCCAGTGAAGCTTTAGCGCCTCTTTCCAGATCCTACTGTGACCTTTCTGTGGATTGTCAAGCTTGTACAGGGCGGCTTGTGTGGCATATATTGAATGTCACATTCTACTGAGATGAAAGTATGAATTTGCCATCTCTTTATGACCTCGTAAAAGTTGTATTCATGGTCATTTTATTAACAATTTTAAGTGCAACAGCTTGTGTGGTAACCCATTTACATAGCTATGTATCATCTTTTGTCTTGCTTTGAATTTGACGCTGTAAGTTTCATTTTGCTAAATTATTGTAGACAAGACTGTGTTTTGACAGTCAAGAGAATTTTTATGCCCAAATAAATAACTTTTTAATGTTTTAATTTTGCTGCTCTCAACTCAGGACAAGGCGCAGGCTTGAAAAGAAAGTAACATTTTTTTGGTCGAGTACACGTGTTGTGCTTTGGTATTGCCTGTTTATGTATATATATATATATATATATATATATATATATATATATATATATATATATATATATATACATATAGTTATATAGTTCTCATAATGCCCCGTCTGTGTACTATATATGAACAGTTTGACGACAAAAATATGACAGTTGCCATATTCGAAGTTTGGCCAAAACTAGCACCATCATATTATTGATCAAGAAAGATGAAGTACAGTCCAAGGTTGTCTTCTTTTTCCACGAAAAAGCGATTTTTCTTCTGCAGAAAGTGACATTTAAAAATTTTTTTTTACAAAATGCGACAAAAGAGGTAGACTTCTTTTGACAAACAGCAACCCATCCTCCATGCGCCATTCATGTCTTTTCCAAGTCTCATGACCTCCTTCTTGGTCGATTAAAGATTGTTGACACTTCTTTCTCTTCCTCATTTTCGTAATGTGGATATGCCATGCTTTGTCAAAATATGTGGAGGTCTCCTCAATTCAAAGGATAAGAATCTAACATAAATTTCGTTCTACCATAAATTTCATCATACAACAAATATCAACTAAGCTTTTCTTTATGGGTACTCTCAGACAAAGTTGCTCAAGATTATATCAATAAATGGGGAAAGAACAGAAATTTTAATTTCTCTCAAAACTGGAAAAATGGATATGTCACGTTTTGTTGCAAAACTATTCAAAGTACATCTGCATGTGTGTTCTGGTGTAGTCAAGCTTGTGGGTGTGTTGTGTTTATATGTAGTAGGACAGTCTGGGTCTGTGCTTGTGTATAGTAGATCAGTGTGGATGTGTTGTGCTATGTGTGTTGTGGGTCAGTCTGGATGTGTTGTGCTATTTGTGTTGTGGGTCAGTCTGGATGTGTTGTGCTGTGTGTATAGTGGGGCAGTCTGGATGTGCTGTGCTGTGTGTGTAGTGGGTCAGTCTGGGTGTGGTGTTCTGTGTGTGTAGTAGGTCAGTCTGGTTGTGCTGTGCTGTGTGTGCAGTGGGTCAGTCTGGGTGTGCTGTGCTGTGTGTGTAGTGGGTCAGTCTGGGTGTGCTATGCTGTGTGTATAGTGGGTCAGTCTGGGTGTGCTGTGCTGTCTGTGTAGTGGGTCAGTCTGGGTGTGCTGTGTTGTAAGTCTGGGTGTTTTGCGTGGGTGATTGGCGGATGCTCTGGTATGGCTTGCTCCTTCTTTCCTATCAAACATCTGTTGTCCTGATCTCTCCTCCTTCTTTTTTGTGTTTGTTACTCTCTTAAAACACCTCTGATCTTTGGCACTTATATGACCTTATTATTTTGCAAGTGCTGTAAAACTCTTTCTTAAAAAAACCCGATGTTTTGCGTTTGTATGTGAAGTAAGTCAGTGTCTGGATATGCTGTACTGTGTTTAGTAGGCCAGTGTCTGGGTTTTGTTGTGCTATATGTAGTAGGTCAATTGTCGGGGTGTGTTGTGTGTGGCAGCTCGGTCTGTGTGTGTTTTATTGGGTGTTGTAGGTCTGTTTGTTTAATGCCCGCTGTGTGTGCTGTCGAGGACACTCCTACAGGAAATGTCCTTTGAGGGGTGTGTTGCTCTGCTCACTGTTTTTCTTTTCTTTTGTAATGAAGTTGTTCTTTGTCCATGGCAACATTCCAGTGGCAACCTTTGCTGAAAGCAATAAAACAATTGAGGGCCAGGAAGGTAAACGGAAGAATTGCTGTGTCCTAACGAGCGGATTACTTTTTGTGTATTTTCAGTTTCACTAATCACAGTAACGGTTTTAATAATGCTCACAACACTACAATTAGTCATAACATAATTATTTTTCACATTTATTGTACCCCTATAAAAGTAATTTGATTTCAGTTTTCTTAATTTGGCTGAAAATGTTTTTGTAGAGTAGTACTTTTTAACTTTGTGTCCTCAATATTTCATGTTGTAGCCTACTCTTTCACCTCTTGTGTATTTATATTACTCTCTGTATGTACTTAAGAATGTGTGTATTTGTGTTGTTGATTTTTCACTGCACCTATTCTCAGTGTATTCTCATTATGTGCTAAACATAATTATTTAGTGTGCATTTTTGGGCTGATATAATGGAATAAGGAATCAAGCTGCCACGTACTGCATGCAGTATGTTGTTCTAATCTGTCTGGCTTTTGTTATGTTTTATTGGCATGGATGGCCCAGTTATTGTCATGGGTGGTTGGTGGGTGCTCTGGTGTGATTTTCCTCTTTTTTCCTATCAAATATATATTGTCACTATGTCTCCTCCTTCTTTTCTTTGTATGTTTCTGTCTGACTGTAACACCTCTAATCATCAACACTTATGTGATCTATTTGTGTGGCAAGTACTGTAAAAATCTCTCCAAAGTATACCTGATTCCACATTTGGACTTCTCTGTTAACATCCATCCATTGGCGCTCATATGACCCTATATAGTGAGTGACGTAAAACCTTACTAAAACTAAAACAAAAACTCTCCAAAACTAAAAATAGTTGTTGTCTCCTTGGGGGTAGATGATACGCAGGTGGTTGTCGAGTGCTCTGGTGTGGTTTGGTTCTTTTTTCCTATCAACATCTGTCGTCCTGATCTCTCCTCCTTTTTTGTGTTTGTTACTCTATTGTAATTCCTCTAATCTTCGGCTCTTAACATGAGCTTATTGAGTTGTAAGTGCTACAAAACTCTTGCTTAAACTAAAAAAGTAGATGAGTGTCAGTGAATGGGATGTAAGCAAAATACATGTTGAAACTTCTTATGACAGGAAATTGGATGCGTCTAATGAATTAAGTTCTACTGTATGGGGACTCCCAATCTGTGAGGACAGCTCCAAATCCCTGCAGGCTATAGGTTTAGGAGTTTGACTGAGTGTACTTATAGGTTGACAGCTCTCCTGTAATGACACTTGCCTCTAGTGTGTTCATATATCGTTCTATGTGGTCCATGTCCAACTGGTTTAGACTATGTAAGTAGTTCTTATATGATCAAATTGTGTTGCAAGTGCAGTAAAACTGTAATTGAAACTAAAAGCTAAAGCTCCTACTTTTCATAGTGTACACGTAAGTTTTGAGAATAAGTCAACATTTTATTGCTGTTGCTGCATGTATTTTTTAGGCATTATATCTATTCTGATTATCAATGGAAAGGTTAGTTTAAGGTCGTCTGGCTATTCCAAAAATTCAATTGTTGTATTTGCAAAATGTTGCCACTATGAATATGACAGCCTGCTCTTTTCTCTGTATGCTGTGTATTGTAATTAAATTCAACGAGATGCATTTAGCTTATTGGTGGCTGAGCAGTAAAACACGATGTGAGGACTGGGTAAAACACAATGCAGGAATGGTGTTCATGGGGATGGGGCTCTTTGTGATACCACATGTGGGTGTGGAGCTATTTGAAATGCAATAGACCTTGCCAACACGCATTGATTATGTCGGCATGATAATATATTTGAGTGCATCAGAGGGAGATATACTGAATAAATTGAATTTACATTCCTATGTCGTATACTGAGCTGATGGAATGAAACAAACATGTCTATTATAGTTGAACCTTTCCGTCACAATCACGCAAGATCCCAGAGAAAAGTGACTGTTAAAGACAGATGGCTGCTATGGATAGCGTCTGAATTATGGTCATTTACTGGACTTGATAAAGTCAATTGATGGTTTAAAATCTAAAATCTTAATTTTATATTTTCATTTCATGTCCATCAAAATTGTTCTCCATCATAAGAGCTTCATACTCATTGCCTTGAATGAACATACACACTCAGCCTGAGTTCAGGTTGGTGGAAAACTTTTGTAACAGTGACTGCTATGAGCAGGTTTTGAGGCCAGCTTGTCACGGAAATGACTGGTCTTGGCTGCATTGGACCGGTTAAAAATGTAGGAAAGATGCAGGGGTATCACGGAACAGTGGCTGTTAGGACAGGTGACTGCTTGCTATAGAAAAATGACTGAGGGATAAGTAATGAAAAAAGCAGCAGGATCAGAATTGCTCCTCGTGTTATTTTTCTCTTATCTGATGGAGCACAGAAGATAACGAGATGTAGATGGTCATGCATTTGTAGTATTTACTAGTATCCAGTGGGTTCATAGGAAGCCAGGGGCAAAGGCTGACCTGTTTGACAGGGTAATCAAAGTGAGATGGGACCAGACAAGGCCTGGAGATATCACACTCACACAAGTCACAAGAATCTTACTGGCACTGGAGGCTGCAACTCTGAGTTGTGAATGAAAACAAATCCTGAATTCATGTTGTATGCATATTCAACCGCTAAAATAATCGGGAAAGTATTTAATTAAATATTTATTCTAATTAACCTTAAATTTAACTTTAGATTTGAACACACGAACACCAAGGAAAGAAGCAGAGATGTCAGTACTGCAATGGCATTTTATACCAGACAGCCGAAACACTGTGGTAGAGCATGCCAATTATTAATTTTTAATTTCACATTTGGCTGTTTTGTCTAGCTTTTCACGGCCAGGAGCCGGTGTCATAATCAAGGTCACGATCTGATTATAGGACGTTAAAAAGTCGAGGAAAAAAAACAAGCACTCGCAGCAGTCAAGATATTATTAGGAGTTAGTTCCCCTCACATCTGTGAGGTAGACTCAAGCAGTGTAATAGTTAGCTTACATAATCAGCGCATATAGATGCTTATAACTGTGGCTCGAAAGGGGTGAACAGGGTATATGCGACAATGAAACAGTTTTGACTGCTATGCACATGTTCCCTTCAACTCTATTGGCAGATTCTTCCAGCCTCATTTTAAGCTTACTTAATCAAAGCTTGTGATTGCTTATGGAGTGGCCTGATAGGGGCGAACAGGCTATTTCTGTGGCAATGAAACGGTTTTGAAGGTTAGGCATAGTCTATTGTTCATTGGTGATTATGAACGTCTTTTTACATTTAATTTATGAGGTTTACGTCTATAGGTGAATTTGACTGCGACAATGTTTCAAAATTAGGAAGGGAAGCAGTGATTATTTGATTATATAGACGCTTTGCCTCTGTAAGAAGCCTTTTTTTCTCTCGGCTGGCAGTTTTGAGGTGTTTTACTCAGCAAATATTTTGAAATATTTTTCGCTCCTCCGAGAGATCTATTTATTTACAAGCGATGGAAGCTATCGTAATGCGAGAGTAATTGATGGAGGATCTCATTGGTTGGGCAAGGGTCTGTTTCTTGACTTTCTCCTTATTGTCCATGTTTATGTAAAATTGACTTTCTGTGGCCTTATGAGATCTTTGTCACTGGAGGTGAAACTTTTATACAATGTGACCTATGCTGTTATATGACCTTCTTGTGTTGCAAGTGCCGTAAAACTCTTACTAAAACAAAGACAGAATGTGTTCCTTACATAGAACAGAATTCTAGTTCCTGTTTAGTTGTGTAACAGATATTTATACATTTAGCAAAAAATTGATTCTATTAGTTGCTTAAAAGATGAATATATACATATGGAAACACATAATTTTTTAGTTGTTTAGCAGATGCAGCTTACAAATAATAAAGAATTTTTTTTGCTGTTTAACTAATGGTATAGTAGTGGTGTATCAGAACTTTAAATTTTACTAACAGAGGTTTGAAAAATTTGCGCAGCGTCCTGGTGTGTGCGTACAGTGTATTTAATCTTTTTATGTGCATGATAACCATTGCTGTGACTAAACTCATGATTGCGGTCGGTTGACAGGTGTTCTGGTGTGGTTTACTCCTTCTTTCCTGTCATTCATCTATCTTCCTGATCTCTCCTCCACCTTTTTTTGTTTGTTACTCTGTTGTAACACCTCTAATTTTCGACAGTTATATTATGACCTTATTGTGTTTCAAATGCCATAAAATTTTTACTAAAACAATAAAACATAAGTATTTGGACAAGAGACTGTTGATTATGGGAAAAGTGTGCGTGTGTGTGTGTGTTGGTGAGGTGAGGGGAGATGTCTTTTGAGATTGTTGCTGAATGCCATCTCTGTTCATCTTTAAAGAATTATTTTTGGACCGAGATTTTTTTCAGGAATGATTAAGAGTTGCAAGGGGATGAATATATTTCATACATCATATCTATTGAGCTTAGAGTTTAGTCCCGTTAGTTGAACTGTATTTTGAGCATGCTTTCTGCACTTGAAAGAGGGAAGTAGTTTAGAAATTTTTATTGGGTGTTTGGCGGGTGCTCTGGTGCGGTTTTCCCCTTTTGTCCTATCAAACATCTGTCTTCCTTGTCTCTCCTTCTTTTCCTTGTATGATACTCCCTTGTAACAGGTCTAATCTTAGGCACTTATATGACCTATTTGTGTTGCTAGTGTTGTAAAGCTCTTACTAAAAGAAAAAAAAATACTGACCTGCATCCAGCAAAGATAAGGTTAAAGTGTTGAGACAGAAACCATAATTGCACCCTTTTTTCAACTGATATATTCTTATTTCATCAGAAAATGTTTGTCGTAAAATATGTTTTTAATTGTACAGTGCGTACAACTTGCTATTAAGTGGGTATATACGCTTAACAAATGATATTTTTTATTAGAATTATTTATTTTTATTATTATTGTCATTATTGTTCTTATAATTTTTAATATTAATTTAATCATCATTATTCTTATTGACACATATTTATCATGTTTATTTTTAATCTCCTTTTCCTAGAATTTTTGCTTAATTTTTTCATCTCTGTTTGATTAAATTTATTCAAAAATTTGGTAGAGAATTTTTCCTTCTCTCTGAGACTGACTGCATGGCCTCTTTTCATGGTTTTGACGTTTTTCTCTCTGAGACTGGTGTTGTGGCCTACTTTGATGGTTTCGACATTCACCTTCCCACTCCACAGATGCGGCGGCGGCCTCCCAGTATCGAGCCCATGAGGAGTTTGGTGACCGGCGCGAGAAGGTGACCAGTGCAAGAACCTACTTCTACGAGAGCGAGGCTCAGTGTGACAAGAACATGCAGATCTTCCTCAACTGTATAGATGCTGTCTCACGTACGTTTTCTTTCAGCAAAATAGTTCCTAGCCTGAGCCGCCTAAATGTTTTGGTGGTGTTGATTAGTTTGATTGCATTGTGAATGCTTCATGTCCAAATCCAATGCAGCTGGTGTCTGATGTAGTAGTTAGGCACTTTGCTGTCCTTTGCTGGGGTTCTGTCTTGCATAGATGTTTCTCCTATCTTGTTCCTGTGACTATTTGTGTGTGTGTATGTATGTGTAAGAGTGTGTTGACAAATACTTGCATATATATTTACCATGCCACAGCAAGTTTCTCTTTGTGGAGGTTAATAAATTGTTATTTTATCTCATATTTTTCTTTGCCTTACCTCAGGAACAAGGCAATGTTGAGGTCAAGGTTCACGAGCTGTCAGTAGCTGAAGAAATCTGGCTTGTCTCTTATGACCTTTGATTGTGTGTCAAGGTCAGGAAATTTTCGACCCCGTTGAGAGAAAGTGCGAACATTTTGATTTCTTATTTTCACCTGATGAAATGTCTACGCTGTCTTTGACTTCCACAGACGCCACTGAGAAGTCAGGGTTTGCAGCCATCAAGCTGACAGCTTTGGGCAAGCCGCAACTTTTGGTAATTTTTAGCATTGTTAGAGAGTTGTGACCCTTGGTAATTTATGGCAGCGTTGGTAGAATTGTGACTTTTGGTAATTTATAGCGTCGGTAGAGTTTTGACTTTTGTTAATTTATAGCATTGTCAGAGTTGTGACTTTTGGTAATTTTTCATGTCTGTAGAGTTGTGACTTTTGGTAATTCTTTGTGTGTGTAGAGGTGTGACTTTTGGTAATGTTTAGTGTCGGTAGAGTTGTGACTTTTGGTAATGTTTAGTGTCTGTAGAGTTGTGACTGGTAAATGTAACAGGGTTGTAAGAGTTGTTACTTTTGGTCATTTGCGATAGGATTGGTAGGATTGTGGATTTTGGTCATTTGTGACAGCTTTTTTGGAGTTGTGAAGTTTGGTAATTTGTGATAGCTTTGTTAATGAAGAAGAAAAAATGTGGCTGTTAGACTGATCTTTTGCCACATTTTTTTCTGAGATTTTAAAGTTTGTCATCAAGAAATACTGTGGCTTGTTCTGTATTTTCTTGACAATGGTAAGGATTTGTGTGTTTCCTTTCATGTCACGAATAATTCTTGTGTTCACTAGATGTGTAATTAGCATTTTATGGCCATTTGAACCAGTTAACCAGTCCGTAGATCTCTTATAATATATTGAGCACTGAGTAGTTCTGCCTCAGTCTTCATTTGTTGACACGATCTGTCTTTTCTAAGTTACTTGACTATCCTGTCTCTTTACACATCTTTTCTCAGGATTCTATAAGTTTTACAGGATTTAATTGGATTGTCCTGTTCTGCTTTGTAATCGTACTCTACAGAATATGGTGTTAAGGAACCCATACTGTAAAGTACCACGCCCATACCACATGTCACCATATCTCTGGATTCCGTCTGATACTGTAGCACACGGTACTCTAATACCTCTTATTTCCTCCCCCTTCATCTTACCCTCTTCCACAGCTCCAGATGTCGGAGGTACTGATGACAGCCAAGAATTTCTTTGCTATGCTTCACAAGACTCAGGGAGAGATCGACACCGGTGAGCTTCGGTTTGGCCTTGAGGACTTCGACTCTCGCCTCAGGGAGATCGGCGTACAGCTCCAGGAGGGGAAGAAGAGGACATGGGTGTCAGTGAAGGACATCTCCGCCGACGGGTGAGTCTGGGATTTGTTTAGTAGGACGGGAGTATATCAGCCTCTCTCCTGGGATGTTGTATTCTTCGCAGCCCAGGTTGGCCCTGCCAGGCTGATTCAAAGCCCGTCTCCTAAATGATCTAAATTGTGTTATTGAGAGTGTATATAAACATACATTTTAAAAAAGAAATTTTGTTTTCTCTAAATTAGTTATTCTTTTCTAAGTCTGCTTGTATGGCTATATGTCATCGAGAACAAATGTGAGGCAGCAACGTCAAAATAACGAAATCAGAGAAAAAGGTATATTTCCGCTGGTTTGGAAATTTTCATCAAATTTCTATTTTTTGGCTTAACCTCTTGTATGTCCATATAACAACACAGTTCTAGTGAATTTCGCAGAAAAATAATGACTAAAGTCTCAAAATGAGTCATTTTTCAGTTTTCAAAGAATCTTTAGCTATTGGAGATTCCAAATTTTGGCAGTCATTTTCTCGCTAATTTCAACACTGAAAAATGGCAACCTCACCTCCTTCAATCGTAAATATCTTGAGTTATCTTCAAGATAAATTGAGGTTTATTTTATTTGAAGCAAGGCTAATAAATCAGCTTTGAGATCATACCAATAACTCCACATGCCAAAAAATTGACGAGCCCGATTCCTCAGCGTCGTGACACAAATACTGACAAGTGTGATGTTGTTTCTGTCATGTGACTGCCAGGTGTGAGGTGGACCTGCTGGACTGGAGCAACCTTCTGGAAATCAACCGATCTCTCTCCAAGCTCCTTGTCGTGCCAAACTTCAAGGTAATTTGTAAAAATGCTATGTAGGGAATTTTTACTCCCCTTTCAGTGGCAGGCTTCTGACCCTGCCTGTCAGGGTCAACAGGAGCCAAAAGGGACACAATTCAGCAGAATGGCAGAGATGTTCGATAAACATTCCTCCCACTTGAGAATCAAACTCTGGTCTTTTGCATTTGGTGGTGAAATTCTTAACCGCGGCACCACAGGTGCCAGTCAACTTCAAGGTAAAAATCTGCCAAAGTCACATGTGGGTATTTGAAGGACACTACTTCTCCCAGAGTTTTTCTCTGTATGTCAAGCTTTAATGAATAAGCATTCTCACCTTGTTGTCAGTTTGGTGGGTGGTTGGCAGGTCCTATGGTGTGGTTTGCTCCATCTTTCCTATCAAAGACTTACTGTCGTTATTTCTTCTCCTTTTCATTTTTGTATGTTACTCTCTTGTAACACCCCTAATCTAAAGCACTTATATTTATGACCTATTTGTGTTACAAGTGCCGTAAAACTCGTACTTATTTTTTTCAACTTCAAAAGAAAATATGAAGTGAGTGGGGTTTTTTCTCCCTTTTTTAACTGTTGGTGCCACAACAGTCTTGACTGAGCGGCTAATGAAATGAGATATACATTATTGTTGAAATTGTTCAAGACGGTCACCCGTTGTCGAGGAGAAAAGTATTTCTCTTAGATAGGTGGACTTCATGGGCAGTGTCATTATGATATAGAAAAAAACGCAGGGTGGGAAATAGTTGTTTGTGCAGGTGGTTGCCTTGGACAGGTGGCTGCTAGCGCTAGCTTGACTGTACCAACATTAACAGTCATTCTAATTTATAGAAATGTTTTGTTGTTCCAGACGGGCAAACTTCAACCCCTCGTAGAGGCAATGACAGAGGAGGAGGAGGACCAGATGAAGAACATGCTGAGGAGAGTCAACAAGCTCGCTAAGGTCACACCTGCACGCTTTCTTCTCTTGTTTTTTTTCCTCTATTTGTTCTTCCTTTTTATCTTCTCCTTCTTCTCCTTCTTCTCCTTCTTCTTCTCCTTCTTCTTTTTTTCTTCTTCTTCTTCTTCTTCTTCTTCTTCTTCTTCTTCTTCTTCTTCTTCTTCTCCTTCTCCTCACTTTCCCCTTCCTCCTTCTTCTCTTCCCTGTCCTCATCCTCCTTCTCCTCCTTGTCCTCCTTCTTTCTTTGGTAAGTCAGTGGTCTTTTTTCTCTATTTTGCACAAGACTATGCTTTCAACTGTTATATTTCTGGATGGGTGCAGAATGTATCATTATATTATTATAATAAATTTTTTGTTGTCATTATCATTAACATTATTATAAGTTATCATATCTAGATCTAATGGTGTAGGGTTGTTTTTTTTGGGGGGGAGGGCGGGTACGGATTTGTGATCAGATATTTCTCCATAGAGAAAATGTTCTCACAGTCCACATTTTATGTTCCTGCACCATTGCAGTATGCCCAAGAGAAGGAGGTCCGCGTGATGATTGACGCAGAGCAGAGTTACTTCCAGCCTGCCATCCGCCGTCTGACCATGGAGATGATGAGAAAGTTCAACAAAGAAAGAAGTGTCATCTTCAACACCTACCAGTGTTACACCAAGGTTTCTGCCAATTTCCTGCACATTGATGATCAGTTACTTTTCTTTGAGATTTTAGAGCTTTTAAATATTAATTTTTCTCAGTGTGTTTTAACGTTGAAGGTATGATTTGTACACTATTTTTGTGATCTGTTTTCTGACCTAGCCATTGAGTATTCTCTTTATCTTGTGTCTTTGTCTTTGGCTGTTTTACCTTTGGGAAGGTCACATATGGTGTGGTGCATACTTTGACCTTGTGGTTCCACTCTGAATTCACCTGATATGTGTACCCCTCTCTTTCTCTCTCAGTGGCGAAGCATCTATATAATCCTGACATCGTAGTTTTCCGCGGGTGCTTCGCAGTTGAAAAATGGATCGAAAAATTTTGCGGCATTATTAAACTTTCAGGCGTAGAATTGTGGGGGAAAAAAATTAAGCTGAAGCGAGCTGACGACGTTACAGTGATCTCCCTCTCACCGGAAGCCGGAAATAGAAGAGATCTTTTTTGGGGGAAACAAAATTGATCTAGATCTAGACCCTTGTTTGTTTATTATCACAAGATTCATTTTAAAAAAGTTTATATTGGCGAATATGATGAAGGGAAAATATAAATAAGTAAGAACAGACTGAAATACATAAGTCACACAGTATCCCAGTGCCACACTGACATGTTGTTAACTGGATATCATGTACCAACATGCTTGTGTGTGTGTATGTATGTATGTATAAATGGAGCATGTGCTGTCATTATTATGTAACATGCCCCTGGAAAATTGAGAAGCCGGGTTGGCAGTCACCCTGTTTTTTAAGTGTATTTGTATGTGTGGCATTGGTGGTCTAATGGGTGTTGGGCTTGCAACCAAAAGGTTCTGGATTCGAATCCCGCGAGTCACCCCCCGGGGCAGTGCCACTGACTGTAGTGTCTTTAGGCCATTCCCAAAGGGGGGACATTTCTCGTTCAAGCATAGTAGAATTGTAAATGGGCTGACTCATGTCACGCTCATAACTGTGCCTGATCTACTACAGGGAACTGCTGCTTTTTCTTTCCTGATCCTTACTATTGTCATTTTCCTCTACTTCTTTTGTATGTCACTCTCTTGTGACCTGCTATTTCCGGGGTGCTTTGATAGTTGAAGCAGACCTTGTGCTGTTGAAGCTAGAGAGGTGAGCAGTCTGATTCCCTGTAAAGACTTCTCTGTTGACACCCACCCCTTGGCGCTCATATGACCTTATGTAGTTGCAAGCGCCGTAAAACCCTCTACTATAAAAAAAAAAAAAGAACCCTGCGAGCGGCTCGACGTTTTGTCCTTGGGACAGGCACTTTACATGAACTTACCTCACTTCACCGTGGTGGTAATTGGGTGCCCGCATATAGACAGTGAAAGATCTTGCCAGGTTTTTAAAGTGTGAAGCACACATAGCTTGTTGAAGAGCAGGGATATGCACTGTACAAATTTTGTTTAATATTATTATTCCATTATTTTATTGTTGGTTGTTACGGTCTGCAGGAAGCTTACAATGACATCCTGGTGGACATGGACCTAGCGAGGAGAGAAGACTTTTACTTTGGAGCGAAACTTGTGCGTGGTGCATACATGGAACAGGTATGTGGTTTCACCCGATGTGGCTGTGAATTTTTATTGTTACAAGTTTTTGTAGGGCAAGTGTGGCCACACTTATGGCTGTACCGGTATCTGGTGTTGTGGGTAGGTGCTTTGATGTAGCACTCTGGAGACTCTTAAGTTTGATTCTCGTGTAGAGAAAGTTTTTATGGATTAGTCTTTTGCTGGGATAGTGTATCTGTCTCAGCCCTGGTTGGCCCAGATAAGCAGGGTCAAAGTACACCTCTTAAATTATCTAAATTGTGTCGATGGGAGTGTAGGAACGCCTAGATAAATTTTTAAATATTTTGTAACTCCTAGATTAATCTATTGAAATGTGTGACTTTAGGTGGGCTGGTATAGCTGCAGCTGTTTTGTAGGGCTGTGTTGTGGTACAGCTGGTAATGTTTTTCTTGATTCAAGGTGGATAGAATCATATGTATGGGTTGAGGCTCATTAAAATTTCAGCAATGTGTTTCCTCTGGCTTAATGTAAGAATCTCTGTCTATGGCTGACAGACTGGAAATGTCTCTAGGGTACTTTGAAAGGCAGTAAGTGCACGTCTAATGTCTCCTCTATGTGTAACATCCCATGATAAATCTAATGTATTTTTTAATGCTATTTTGCTTTGATCATAATATTGACTAAGTACAGTTGATTCTGTCCAAGAGGAGCCCCATCTTTTATGGAGAAAAGTGATTATCTTAGACAGATGAACATCTTGGACAGCGTCTTTATTATATGTAGAAAGTACATTGGGGGGCGGGTGTTATTTGAACAGGTGGTTGTCTTGTGCAGGTAGCCGTTGGAGCAGGTTCAACAGTATTTTGAAACATTTTATTAGTCGCCTTGGGTGGTTGGCAGGTGCTCCGGTGTGGTTTGCTCCTTCTTTCCTATAAAAGATCCACCATCCTCATCTCTCCTCTGCCCTTTCTTTGTTACTCTATAGTAACAAATCTAATCTTTGGCTCTTATATAACTTATTTGTGTTGCAAGTGCTGTTAAACTCTTACCTAAGCTAAAACAGTGTCACCCATGCATCATGTAAATATCCCAAATCTCTCCCCCACCTCACCCCTTCCCACACTTAGGAACGTGAGCGTGCTGCCAGTTTGGGCTATGAGGACCCGATCAACCCAAGCTATGAGGCCACTACAGAAATGATGCACCGCGTGGTGGAGGAAGTGATGCGGCAGATCCACATGAGGCCTGTGGGACGAATGGCTGTCATGATAGCCAGCCATAATGAAGACACCGTCCGCTACACTATACAGAAGTCAGTACCATCTCTGTGTCATGTACCTGTCTGTGACATGACTGAACCATACAGAAGTTGGTAACATCTGTGTCCTGAAGACTTGCTATACTGTATGAAAATCGGAGCTCTCTAATTTTTTTTTTCACATGGCGAAGAACCCTGATTTAAAAAATTTTTAATTAAAATTATTTTCTTTCAAATGATTTTTGTTTGTTTGCAAGTTCTATTTTCATTGGGTCATATGCAACTGACTGTAAGAGACATAAAAATACACAACAGGATGGAATCAGGCACTCGTCAATTTTTGGGCATATAGCATTATTCATATCATCTTAAAGCTTGTTCATGTGTCTTGCTTTGGGTGAATAAAATGACCATCTATCTTGGGAACTCGGGATTCAAAGGGTTAGAAAACAAAACAAAAATTATTAAAAATGTTTCCTGTTGCTGATTACTTGCATTGTCCTGTGACCTGATGTGACCTGCCTAGAAAGATAAATACCTCAGAGTTTTCTTATTTTTCTTCTAGAATGAAGGAGTATGGCATCGGACCAAATGACCGTCTGATTTGCTTCGGTCAGCTGTTTGGAATGTGTGACCAGATCAGCTTCCCTCTAGGTCAGTCCTGGTTTGTTTCTATAAAAATAGTTTGATTTCTTCTAGATCAGGCCTGGTTTATTTTCATAAAAATAGAGTTTGATTTCTTCCAGGACAGTCCTTATTCTTACACAAGTAAAGTTTGATTTCTTCTAGGTGAAGGATGTTTTATGTCCACAAAATAATTAAGTCTGATTTCTTCTAGATGAGTGATGTTTTATACCTTGCAAAAATAAACTTTGATTTCTTCACTTTAGTAATTTTTTGACCACTCTCAAAAAAGTGTAAGTGTTTGGCATGCTATTTAGTTATATCGTGAAACGTGACTGTGTACTCCCGAAGGGTTAAAGAGTTAATGTGACCATATATTCCACTAAGAGTTAAAAAGTTGACATAATCATGTGCTCCCTTAGGGTAAGAGAGTTAATGTGGCTTGGTGGTCGTTCCTTAAGGGTTAAAGAGTTAAGATGACAGTAAGCAATACTGTCTGTACAGGTCAGGCCGGCTACTCTGTGTACAAATACGTCCCGTTCGGCCCAGTGGAGGAAGTGCTGCCGTACCTGTCCCGCCGGGCTATGGAGAACCGGGGAGTGCTGCTCAAGGTCAGTGGCTTCAGCTTGTTCCCTTCTCACATTTTCACTGGTGTCTAGTTCTAATGTTAAATGTTGCTGTCATCAGATGTCGCCAGTACTGCCATCATGTGCTGTGCCATAAGTTGACAATTCACCATTTTATCACAGTATTATGTGATCCTCGGTAGAAAACGTTCTTTTTATGAGATGCATAAATATGTCCGGCAGACATATTTGTGAGACATCATGGTAAAATCCCGCTCTTGTCAAAATAATGAAATAAAAAAAGCGAGTATTTTTCCTCATGTTTGGCAATTTTTATAGGATTTTTGTTTTTGGCTCAACACCTTTTATGTCCATTTAAAAACACATTTCTGTGTGGATTGTACTAAAAAAACGTTGATTACAAGTAATGTAAATTTGCAGTTTCCAAGGACTCAAGTTTTGAAAGTCACTAAATTTTGGCGAAGCCAGGCAACCCCTGACCTCCTTCAATCACAAATATTTTTACTTCTATTCAAGATACACAAGTATTTTTTTCATCGAAAGCAAGACAAATGAACAAGATATAAGATGATACCAATATCACTCTATATACCAAAAAATTGACAAGTGCCTATTTCCATCGTGTTGTAACACATTTTATATCCAACACCATTTTCTTCTGCAATCGTCTTGTGTATTTATTTTCCTGTTGAGCTTGATGAGTTAATTGTATAGAATATTTTGTGTAATTGGCCTCTCCCAACAACATTTCTTTCAACCTGTCATTATATTTGGACTGCTCTTTCAGCTGTGTCATTTACATCTAATGTTTTTGCTTCACTTGCTGTTGCTCTCATAATTCACAGGATACCTACTCTCTTACAATATACCCACTGTCTACTTAACACTTTGCCGTCACATCTCACCGATTGGCGATGTTTGCCACCCAGCTTCTTCGGATTTTCCCCGAAATGCCTTTGCCTTTGATGGCAAGGGTTTTTACTATATGAGACTTGTGAAGGCAAGGTGTTAAGTGGCAGGGAACAGAAGTTTTGTAAATGAATCATGTAATGTTGTTCTGTCTCTCAGCTTGCAGTAGTTTTGTAAATGAATCATCCAAATTTTTATTCATCTGTCACATCATGTAACCTTGTTCCATATCTTAGGTGAAAAAGGAAAGGCGGCTGCTGCGCCAGGAACTGTTTCGCAGAATCGGCCGCGGTCAGATCTTCTACAAGCCTGTAACTTCAGAGGCTGTGGCGGCAAAATGACCAGTGAGGAGGGAGAGACAAGTGACCAACGTTCGGGCCTGAAGGATTCTGCGGATGGTCTCGCTGTGTTGGAGGAATCTCAACAGTCGACAGCAGTTGTTACAATGAAGTGACGAGTGGCAAATGATACAGGGATCTGTGTTCAGGTTGTTGGTGTTACGTTGGGTCTGTGTAGCTGTAACACTGGGATTGTGTGGGCTGCACAGGTGGCATGTCACACCTGCACTGAGGCGTGGAAGTTTACTTGAAATACAATCGTGGAAACATTCTGGGCCCTCTCATACAGGGCAGAGGCCTTCAAAGCTTTCATTATATTGGTGTGATTGGTTTTTGAAGGGAATGTAGGCCTGAGGTGTACAACATATCATGTACATTATAACATGAAGGTTTATATAAGCTTCTCGTCACTTTAGTTTGAGCTTCTGCCTAGAAGCCTTGATGTTGTAGAGCCGCTGTCGTATCATCAGGGCAGCTAGTGGGGGAAAATTTGTGTCACTTGTCCATGTACTTCATTACTCAAGTTGATCTGTTTGTTATTTTATTCCCGTCGGCAAGCTGTTTGAATGTACCAAGTCCGGGACGCTACATTTTTCAGAAGAGATAAAAAGTCTGTTTTATTCTTGTAAGACTGTATCGACAAAATGTATTTTTTATGGGTTTTGTTTTTTTCACTATTTAGTGTTTGAATTTCGACAAAATGTTTCATGAGCTCATGCAAATGATACCACTGATTAAAAGATAGCAGTAAAAAAAAAAGAAGCAAATTTTTGGGCTTAGTACATCTGAACAGCTGGCTGACGATGTGTTCCTGCACTTCATTACACTACAGTACCCAAATCGCTCAGTACGTTACTTAAATTGTGCATAGTCTCAGTGCTCAGAAAAGTTTATATGACTTTATAGGCTTGTGTACTTCATTACTCAAGTTGCTCGGTTTGTTACTTTAGTTTTGCTTTGACTCAATTTTGTTCACCAAGTGGGACTCGATGTTGATGTCTTTGACTAAGGCTGTGAAATGTTTTTATGAAGCCATCACCTGTGTTTTGTGTCATATATCCAAGAATCACAGCTCTCTGGTACTGTACCGCCGTAGCGCAAGGAAAGCCATATCTGTTATACTATACTTTTATACCTGTGCAACTGTAATGAACCAGTTAAGACTTGATGCCATAAAAATTCTGAAAGAAAAAAACAGTTGATTGTGACATTTTTATGGGGTGGTCACTGGTGGTGAATTTCTGGGTGTGTTTGCTCGTTGTGTCCCATATCATGGTGTCTGACCTACCATGGCTAGCTTCCATCTCAGATGTTTGTGTTTTACTTTGTTGACTTTAGATGGATTTTTAGAAGCGTAGTGAAAGAACTTGGCATTTTTGCTAGATGCCTGAAATGTTTTTAATGGTATTAAGAATCTCATTTTGCTCATGCGCAAGTTCTACTCCTGTCTTTCACCATTTGATATGAATGGGCTGAAACATAAGTACTTGTTTGTGAGAGACGAACATCTTGGGAGAGGGAAGAAATCCCCTGTCTTGCATCTTGAGGTCGCTGGTAACTGATTTTAATGCGAAATGCAAAGCTCATGCAATAAATATACCTTTCATTGCAGTTGAGAAAATATAAGTTGTATCCAGTTTTATCCTTTAATACTTACTTTTATAGTGGGTGACTTGAGACAAATGTGTATTCTATGATACTATATTCTAATGTATTGTATTGTGTGTAAACATGTTGCAGAGACAATTTGTACCTCAATTCTATGCTACAATTCTCAAAGTGGTGACTGAAAAGTCTTATATGCACAAATTCAATTGTTTGACTTTACAAATGATATACCCTTTATATTGTTTCAAAAACATGCACTTATTTAAAAGGTTTTTTAAATTTACTGGAGTCCGCTGAAACCGAAATCTAGGGGGACCCCCGGATTTTCTTCAGTTTAGCTGCATTTTCGGGTTACAGAGATTGCTCAAGTATTGAAGAAGAAAAAATGGAGGTTCTCTGTTCTCTTCGTTTAACTGCTTGTTTTCGGATCAACTGTGTTTGGTTTAAGCAGACTCCGCTGGACTTGTAAATATTGTTATCGCCAGAGATGAGACGAGGTTTTTTTTGGCTTTTTTTATCAGACATCATATTAGAAGGTTAGAAATTCTAGAACTTGTGGAATTTACAAACTTTTCCTTTACTTTTTCATCCTGTTGCCATTGAGCATCGAGGGTAGATGCAGTTTTCTATTTTAGACTTACTCTGTAGCTCTTTTAGTATTTATTATAAAATTGAAATCAGTTCTAAGTTGACATTTTGAAATCTGGATATGCTTACTTGTAACATTGTCGAATTGTCAATAACATTTCAGGTTTTCTCTTGCTAGCTCTACGTTGGTTAAATGAATCTCCGGTCTGAATTCTCATGAGCACAACAGTAACTTAGGGCTTGGTTCTGGTCATAGTTTTTGTTTTTGTTACATGAATCTCAACTTTGTTTGTGCACAGTGGGCCCCAGCTATTACTATTACTGGACTTCTGAAACCAACGCGATATCCCCGTTATAGCTGAATCCTGTTATTGAAGGAGATCAAGTTTGCATGCACTGTAACAAATGATTAATGGGGTCATTTCTATTACATAGATTACTCTTTATTAATTTATCAGTTATTGCTCCTTTCTTTTCCAGAGTTTTTTTTGTTTCGTTTTGTTTGTTTGTTTGTTTGCCTCATCTTGATCTTGCATTTTCTTGCATAATTGTTCACATGGAGGTTGACTAGACATAATTTGAGATGCATAGATAGTAATAATATTTGCATTAACACCTATCCAGGCTCTACAACAGAGTCTCTGTGTTTTACACTTATTTATAAAATTGAATAGTTATCACTATTAGGAAAGGGAACAAACAGAGAGTGGTAGATCTAGTTCCTTGTGTGGAATTTCCTTATGGGTTTCCTTTGCATGTCTCTCCACACCATCCAATGTTTTATATTATAAATTTGCTAATATCGCCTGCGAGTCGCAAGTTTGAGAGTCTTGCTGTAGTTCATTTGGTTTTATGATCCTATTGGATGGGAATGATATGCTGTACAGAAGCTGTGTATAACTATAACATTGGCTAGCCTTTCAAATGTTCTAAGCCCAGAAAGCAAAAGTTTTCAAGAGAGAAAAAAATAGTTTTTAATTGATCTCCTGTAAATGAATCGTAGTGTGGTTTTGTTGTCCGCTTATACCTTGAAGAAATATTTTTAAAAGGACAAACTGTCTGAGGGGTGGAGGTTTCTTTCTCTTTTTTCCCTTGTATTGTCAGCTATCTACAAGTAAGCTTCCATCATTCCATCTAGTAAGATGCCTTCATGTTTCCACTGGGTCGTGTACTAAGATAACATCATGTTTCCACTGGGTCGTGTACTAAGATAACATCATGTTTCCACTGGGTCGTGTACTAAGATAACATCATACTTCCACTGGGTCGTGTACTAAGATAACATCATGTTTCCACTGGGCCGTGTACTAAGATAACATCATGTTTCCACTGGGTCGTGTACTAAGATAACATCATACTTCCACTGGGTCGTGTACTAAGATAACATCATGTTTCCACTGGGTTGTGTACTAAGATAACATCATGTTTCCACTGGGTTGTGTACTAAGATAACATCATGTTTCCACTGGGCCGTGTACTAAGATAACATCATGCTTCCACTGGTTCTGTAATCAGACATAATAGTTCATTCATGTTTTCCAAATGGCACAAAGGTCTGCAACATTTTAAACTAGTTTTGCTGTTTTTTCTGGGTTTAGTTTGAGATATTTTTAAGTGCCATAAGTTGAATACGTGGAAAATGTTGAAGTTAGAAAATTTGTTTGGATACCCGGTATGTAAATTATAACTTATTGTAGACATTCCCTAAATAAACTGCAAGATTCTTCCACATAAACCGGTGTTCTCAGACATTCTCAACTGTCATAATTTTTATCAGTTCTGTACCGTCTTTGAATTAGTCTACCCCCCCCCCCCCCCCCCCCCCCCCCCCCCCCCAGTGCCACTGACTGAAGTGTCTTTAGGCCATTCCCAAAACTTGTTCTTATGCACAATAGAATTGTAAATGGGCTGATTCAACAATGTCATGCTCATAACTAGGGAACTGCTCCTTTTTCTTTCCCAATCCTTACTCTGGTCTTTTTCCCTCTACTTCTTTTGTATTTTTGTCACACTCTTGTGACCCGCTCTTTCCGGGGTGCCTTGATATTCGAAACAGACTTTGTTCTGTTGAAGCTAGAGAGGTGAGCAGAGTAAGCGTGATTCCCTGCGTAAGGACATGCTCATATGACCTTATGCAGTTGTGAGCGCTGTAAAACCTCTACTAAAACTAAAAGAGAATTGGTCTTTGCAATCTTTGTTTTGGTCTGTTTAGTTAGAGCATTTCAAATGTGACTTGTATTTTTTAAATTTTAAAAATTTTTTAAAAATTTTTTTTAGTTTCAGAAAGGACAATTTGTTGTATTGTAAACTGAACATGGAACTGCTCTATACTATATCATGAAAATAGCTCATGTACTTGTTGGTTCTGTTTAGATTATTGTCAGACGAAATTTAACAAGCTGTAGTCGCTGGTATGTTGTAGATTTGAGGATCTCCTAATATTAGTTGGAAAGGAATGTAGAGATTTCATATTTATGTAAAGTATGGCTGCTTTTGTTATTGTTCCTGCTTTCTTTCACACCAGAATCTCATTTTGAAATGTGTTAATTTTCTATGCATGCCTTTTTGTTTAAGCTTATTTGTTTTTCTTTTCACTTGTGTACTCTCTTTGATTTATTAAACACTATGCTCCCAACAGTCTTTTGTGGACTTTGGTCCAGCCAATGTGTGATAATAATATATAACAATATGATATCCCTGGTTGCAGATTTTGTTATTATTTATCTCACCTTTTTGTTGGGAAGTGGTTCTTGCTTGACTCTGTCTGCCTTTCTGAGCTGTTTCAATTGGGAAGATTTGACGATAATTTTTTGTTTTGCTGTGGTCTTGGTGGGGTTTTTTTCTTTTCTGCTTATGTATATTGCTATTTCTACTACTGTTCTTGCAGCACTACAGTATTTTATAATCAGTTTTTGCCCACAGTATAAGTGTGGCCTCTTGCCAACCTAATGCTGTTTGTGAATTTATTCTGAAGAAATAGATCTGCATGCTACAATTGTTTCCTGTGTATAGGTCTGTTTATAGTGTTGGATTTGAGAAAAAAAAAACTTGTCTCGAAAAAACAGGATAGAACGTGTTAATCAATCTATCTTGTAGTGGGTTGGGGGTTTTTTTCATTCCAACTTTGAACAGGCAATGTGCAATTTGTTTGTTCTTCGCTTTTGTTTTTAATTTGTGTGCTGGGTGAAAATTCCTAGAACACAATATCATAGACTTATGTGTAATGACAGAGTTGAATCATCGGGTGCTCATTTAAGTTTTGGCATCTTTGGCGTTATTCGTATAGATCTAATCTTAAAGCGCTGTGTCTTACGCTATCTCTTACACTAACAATAAATCAGAACTTGGCCATTTGTGGGGCATTTGAAATTTGCATTATGTTTGTCGACATCTTTGTTCTTGGAGGTGACGACACCCTAGTCACTTTCGTCTCTCCCTTTGATTTTATTTCTCTCTCAGATTCTTGTGATACTTTCTCTCTCCTCTCATGCCATCTCTATCTATTTGCTGTCCATATTTTCCCCTGTATAGATCCCTGAATGTTCCTTTGTTCTTTTACTTGCCATTGAACTCTATAATTTTGTAAGTTTTTTTCTGAACCATAATGCTTTTATTTTTAGTGATAGAATGAAGTGTAGTCTACAAGTACTAGCTTTGGTTTTAATAAATACTATACAAGGATTGACAATAAAGACAGTGTCACTTTAATTTCTTACATCTTTGGTGTTTTTGTTTTTTGCACCATTACATAGGCCTACTGCTTGTGTGTGATTTTTTTGTTGGTGGGGGGTTTTTTGGGGGTTCCTTTTTTTTTCTCTTTTGCTCGTACTAAGGGTACGAACATGGTGACACGGACAGACAGGGACAGCTACTTGTTGTCGCACAGGGACGGACAGACACAGGGAAATGTGGTCACATTCAAACAGGCTGCAAGAGACTTTACAAGTAGTTTTTTGGTAAAAGTGCATTTTAGGTGCGTAAATTATTAGACCAAATGTTCAACTATAACACGCTATTACAGTACTTTTGCTTTTGGATTTGCCTCTAGGGTAATTTTAGTGGGCCCTCTGTCAGTAAGTTATTTTGTAGAAATGTCTGCTGTTGTAAGTTGCGAATTTGGAACTTGATTTGCCTATGGTTTTTAAAATCTGTTCTTACACGAAAATCAGGTCCTGTACTTGTTTTCTTGCTGCTGAACTGTATTTTTTGCGACACGATTACATCATCATCATCATTGCCTTTCACCCCTGGCATGGAAAAGGCCACCTACAGGCTCCTTCCATTTATCTGTCCTTGGCCATCCTTCCTAGCTCATTCCAAGTGAGCTTCATCTCTCTTATGTCCCTTTCCACACATCTCCTCCATGATTCCCGTGGCCTACCGCCTGCCTTGTGCTCCCTGTGGGTTCCACTGCAGCAACTGTCTTGTGAGGTTTCCGCATCGCCACTTTTTAATTTTTAGTCCTATTTCTACTTCTATATTCTTTTGTCCTGTCATTTCCCACAGCTCTTAATTTTTAATTCTATCCTGCCACTTAAATACTAGGACAATCGCAACACGATTAAGGCTCTCATTTTGCTTCAATATATAATCACGATTAGCGTGATGTTTTTCTCTCTTGTCATAAATTGCTGGCCTTTCTTGCACCGCAATGATCAGTTTCTCTTCATCAAAATCCTCCATCTTGACAAGAACAATCACTGTGATCGTATCTTTATTTAACTCCCTTGAAACAGACAGACGGGAGAAGTAGTGCAGGCACTTTTCGAATTTTCCTGGCTGTTGCTGTCTGTGCCTGTCCGTGTTCAACATAGCCGGGTTGGTGTGTTTTAAAAGAAATCATGAGCGGTTTTGGCATGCATGCTTTTTGATGTGTTGCTGTGACAGCAACTGACTGTCCCTGTCCGTGTCACCATGTCCCTAGCCTAATACTGATAAAGGAAAAGTGGAACCTTCAGTAAACTCTTCGAGCCAGAAATGGTGCAGTATTACCAGGGACCCCACTAGATTTTTTTGTTTTTTTAGGAAAAATTTCCTTCCTTCTTTTTTTTACCAACCATCTTCACCAGCTGTTTTTTTTGTGTGTGTTTTTTCTGTTAATACCAAATGTTTCCATATTATATTAGCAATGGAGTTGTTGTTTTTTTCAATCAACCATCTCCACCAGCTGTGTTTTTTCCCCCCAGCCAGACCGTCTCCAGTAGCTGTTTTTGGGTTTTCGTTAATCAACCATCTACATTTGCTGCGCTCTTTTTCTTTTTAAAATTTACCAACCCTATTACCTTTTTTGCATGTGTTCCTTTTTCAGATGATGGGTGCATAATATGTATTTGAAAGTATTGTCTACCTAATCAAGTAATTATTATTTCCCTTCCTTTGTGAACAGCATGGCAGTCAAATTTGTTCATATAGGCGTGGGTCTTATAAACTTAAAAATACATATGTGTCACGACGACGTGGTGGAATCAGACGCTCGTCAATTTTTTCTATCATTTGATTTAAAAAATACTCATCATTCTTGAATAGAAGTATTAGAAGTTGAGATATTTGCAATTGAAAGAGGAGACAAAGTAATCAAGAAAATGCCAGCTGAAGTTAGGTGATTTCCATAGCTTGAGACACCTTTGAAACTGAAAATGTACATTTTGTGTGCCTTTAATCAAGGTGTTTCAAGAAAATTTATACAAAAATGTCTTTTCAAATGGACATAAAAGATGTTGAGCCAAAAAACAAGAATTTGATAGAAATTGTCAAACTGGCGGAAAAAATGCTGATATTTTCTATTTCATTATTTTGACGAGCGCCTGATTTCACCACGCTGCTTCTCACTTATCGTCGGCCCGGAGTACAAGTGTCGTATGTCCACTTTTCATGGAATCCGAGATAAGACCACTCATGCACTCAAATTCCCATGTGTTGTATCTCCAATAAGTTTCAAGACTCTTAAGTACAGTATTTGTTGAGATATCCAGAGCCCAGTTGTCCAAAGCGGATTAAAAAAGAAGAGAGTACAATTGTCGTTACTCCATAGAGCATTAATTTCGATAACTGTTTTGTAGTATCTCCATTTGAGCCAATGGGGTGAGAGAGTGACAGCTCGTGATTTTGTGATCTAAGCAAAATTAAATAGCGTTGTCTAGGAGAGGACTGTTCAACGATCAAGAGGCCCTAAAAGTGCATGTTGATTGAATTTGAGAAATTTGATGAGTGTGTCTGTATGTCCCAAATTCTTTAAATTCTGTTTGTCATTGTTTAGCAATAATCTGGTAAAATACTTCTAATGCTGTTTTATTTTGTAGAGCCTTCATAGCAATTGTCGGTGCCTTTTTTTTAGCGTTAGTTGTGGTTCTGTGCTTGTGATTGGGGGGGGGGGGGTCCCTCAAAGCTTTGTTCTTTCTTTTTAAAATTTTGATCTGCTACAGCGCCATTGCTTTTATTTCTACCCTCTCAGTGAGTTGAGCGAGAATCTACCCTTGTTCAGGAGACAGCCATTGTCGGTTGTGTATGTAAAACAAAACATAGCTGGTCTTATGACTTGTATTTTTTCTGTACCCCTCCAGTTATTGTTGCCTTAAGTCTTATGAACATGGGTATTTTGGTTGTCACAAGCGACAATTTGCCTTGTCGTTTGTATCATTTTGAGTGTTTACTTTTCATGATAGCACCTTCAGCTCATTTTGACGAAAGATGTATAGCATGATAATAGTAGTAATGTGTGACTGTGTGTATGTTTGTATGTACACGCATGTGTATGTATGTATTTTTGGGGGTAAGTGTTTTACAGCACCTGCAACTGCATACGGCCATATGAGCGCGCGAGACACATTAAATATTTTCAGTGGGTAAAAAATTTTGAATTTTGCCAGGGAAATGGCTGAAGCCTACTGTTATCGATTTTGGACCACCAAAGGATCTTTAATGTGTGCAATTTGAACACGGGACCTGCGAGAATTTTCGCCCGAGAAGGCTAGGTGTAGATCTTTCCTCCCATAAGATCTTGGGGTGTGGCTGAAAGACAGCAGTTAGGAGCCAAGGAGAAGCAGTAGAAAGGCTGCAGAAAGAGTCAGGAGCCCAGAGAAGAGGGGTGAGGGCAAAAAGTGGAAACGAAAGCAGTGTGTGTGTGTGTGTGTGTGTGTGTGTGTGTGTGTGTGTGTGTGTGTGTGTGTGTGTGTGTGTATGTGTGTCTGTGTGTGTATGTATTTCATTTACACTGTATATAATGTTATGTGTCTTATTTCAAACTTACTGTACCTGTTATTCATGAACGCAATAGACGAGAATTAGTGGATATCTCATAATGACTTGTCCACACATAAATCTGGCTGGAAAAAAGGGGGAGAGTCACCAGGTGTACCTTGTTTTAAAATACAGTGTGCTATGCAAGAAATGAGAAAGTCGAACTTTGAAATCTGTTTTTCTCAAAAGTGAGAAAATGACATTACGGTAATGTCATTACCCCTTTTTCCTTTTCCCCCTTGAATTAGTTTTTGGTTAGACGAGGCAGAAAAGTTTGTAGGGCATTGATGGTGTTGTCCGTTACATTTTGTTTCCTAGATTAATCCCTTGCAACTCAATGAGAAATCTTAGGCATTTTCAGTTTGGTAGGAGTTAACTTTGAATCGTGGCCAGGTGGCGGCCGAGCCTGCTCTTATCGATTTTAGGACCAAAGATGAATCTTTAACGTGGGCAACTTGCACACGAGACCTCCCAGATTTTTAGTCCTTATCCGAGAAGGCTAGGTATTCGATCATACATACCCAGGATCAGGGGTGTGCTTGAAAGACAGCAGTAAGAAGGAGCCAAGGAGTAGCTGCAGTAGAAAGAGTCAGAAGCCCAGAGGAAGGGGCAAAGGGGTAGAATTAAGGACGGGGTAGACAATGATGACGAAAGCAGACGAGAGAACATGATCAGAGAACAGGAATTGAGGTGAAAGGAGAAATTATTTTTTTTCAGAGAAGAACATTTTCCTTCCCTGTCAGGTTTCGAAACCGGGACTTAAAGAATGAGAAGCGAAAAACTTGCCCCTGGACTACGAGAACCCGCATTCTTTTCCTTCAGGCAAAAGTTGATGAAGTGTTGGAACCACTTGGTAACATCTAGACTCATTCTCTAAAAATAAAACACCCTAAAAGCAGCTGGAACAAAGGGCCAATTTTTTCAAGAAACTGATCCTCATGCTGGTGGATGAGGTTAATTAATTAGTCCAGTAAATCTGACACTATTAGTTTGTAACATTCCTAACTATGAGAGAGGCATATTCTCCAAGAGTGTCTATCAGCTGAAAACAACACCCCTGGATACAAAACCTTCAGGCGGCAGTAGAAAATGAGCACAGGAAAGGCGTGCAGAGCTGGGATGTCAGCAGTGAACAGAAAATGCCAAAAGAAAATGACATTGCACTTGGGCTCTGGGCTCAAACTGCAAAGTTGCACTCTACCCTGGCTGCTGTGAGGTGTACAACTCCAAACTGAACCGAAAGAAGCAGCTGACTCAACCGATTCTTGAGTATATTGACATTGAGCTGTTCATAAAGCTGATCACAGCAGCACATTTTCAATCGTTCAGTTGATTTTTCTGATAATTTCATTTGAATTATATTTATTATAATTCATCATGGATCACGCCTGTCTGAACAGGCGTTAAGATCATTGAACAAATACCATTAAACTGTTTAGTGTGTGTATTGGGGTGTAAAATGTGTTTTGAATACTTTTCCTTTTTTCAGCCTCATCCCTCTTTTGTACTTTTGACGACTTTCATCAAAGAAAGTAAGGGTCCTAAAAATTATACCTATGTTGACAAAAATTTGAACTTTACTTTTGCAACAAAATACAAACGTCCATGATATAAAACAATGGAGCTTCATTTCTTTAAAAATACCCCAAAAATCGCGCGTTTCCAGGGAATAGCGCACATAAAATAGGTGGCGTTCTAAGGGAACGCAAATCGTGAAAGCCACGCGACGCGTAAAGGTTAAATGTGTTACATGTACATGTATAAGAGTCCATAGTGCCAATATTGTGTGCAGCTGGAATAACCTTTAGTTGAGATTTACATTCCTTACCACACAGTGAGGTTATTTGAGAGACGCCATCTCAAATTTCAACATCAGACTCCTATAAAACAGTTACAACATTGACTTCATGTGAGCCAGGTATTAAAGCCCATCGAAACTGAAACAAAATGGTTTTACTGGTTTCATATCGTCTCATGTGGGGTTTGAGTCAGGGAGGACCTTCTGCTTTGCAGGCGAGTGACTTAGTCATCAAATTAGACTAGATTATGGAGATTTAGAACTTGATATGGAGACACGACATTTGTACTTTGTGGTACAGTGTATTCAGTTAAATTCTTCAGAAAACTGGCTTTTCTCGAAACAAGACCCTTTTCCCAATTCCACAGGAAAACGCCAATCTGTGAAAAAATTTAAAGTTGAAACAGCGATTATACACACAAACAATGGGTAACAGTTAGATGAATCAGTTGGTGATTAATTTGAATCTGGAGCCATCTCAAGCTTTAAAGTAAATTTAAAGGCCTATTTCTCAAAACTGGAGTGCATGGACATATGACAGTTGTACTCTGGGCCGACGAATGTAGACACTCATGAAATCACTTTGTGCCCAACATTCGATAGAGTTCCATTGCCACCTAAGACCCTGTTCCCACAAGCACTGATTACATAAGCTGTCCGGCTTACAATCAGTCTAACAAGAGTGTGTGTGTGTGGGGGGGGAGGGTCGTTCTCAGTCAGAAACTAAAATAAACTCATGGCAACTGTGAGTCGAGTTTTTTGTTTGTTTGTTTTAAAAAAATGTTTTGTACCTATAAACAGGACTAAAGAGCGGTTAAAAATTCGTGGCGCAACTTATTGTCAAATATCTCCTCAACTATCGAACATAAACTCTCCATCTTTTGCACAGTGACTTGTATCAATTTGTCTGAACAGATCGATATTTTTGTAAAGATCTGTAGGCTCTACTCTAGAAAATTCTGTAATAAATACTTAACAAAAAATTCTAGTAGGTGGTTACTATTTATTTTAGAAGGTTTACAGCTGGGACAATATTCGCTTTTAAAAGCAAGTCCGTCATTTTTTTTTTTCTAATCTCGAGATTATCTTTATTGAACCCATCTTTTGAGAATTTTTAGTGCAAAAAAGTGTTCACTATAAAATTAATTTCTTGTAACTAGTTTTGCTGCTAAAAAGTGTCATTAGTGAGCTGTGATGTAACCCATGCGTATACAATGTGTGTGAGAAGCGGGAAGTGCTGTGAACAATTCTATTTTCCGCATGAAAGAGGTTTGTTGTATTTTATATAAATTTATGAAGAAAAGTTTGTTTTTAGTCTAGCCTAAATTGTTGTGGAAAATATGATTAAGTTAAGACAAATTGAGACAAACTGCTGTGCAAAATATGGGTGACATTGATTCTCACGTTATGAAGATATGTGAGGATAAGTTGCGCCACGAATTTTTGACCGCACTGTAGTTTGGTAATGACATCACAACTGGCCATGAAAGAGTAGATCAAGACGGCTAAATTGAAAACCAAATTGAAAATAATACTAATATAGGATGTATTAATATTGTCATCTTTGCTGTTTGGCCTTCTGTTCGTGTATTCATATATATGCATAAATTTAAATTGCCTACTGCAGGTTTAAGAGTTAAGTTATATTTCGCGTTTTCCCCGAAGTACGAATAAAATATTGAATTGAATTAGATATTTTATCCATTATTGGGGTGGATGTATAAAATACATGTAGCGCATGATGTGATATCGGGAATTCGGGAATTCAAAAACAAATTCTTAACCAAGCGATGCTGTTTCAGATAATACATGG
>NW_004797784.1:532919-535523 GCF_000002075.1 Aplysia californica
CGTGGCCTAGGGGTTAAAGTGTTCACCTCTCGTTCGAAGGTCCCGGGTTCGAATCCGGGTAGCGACCGAAAAATTTTCTTCTTTAAAAAAGTTGTCTCCTTTCACCTCCTTTCGTGCTCTCTAACCATATTCTGTGTTCTGCTTTCGTTTCCACTTTATGCCCCCACCCTACACCTCCTTTGCCCCTGACTCTTTCTTGCGGCCTTTCCACTGATTCTCCTTGGCTCCTTCTTACTGCTGTGTCTTTCAGCCACACCCCTAATCTTCTGGAAGGAAAGATCTACACATAGCCTTCTCGGATAAGTGCGAAAAATTTCGGAGGTCCCATGTGCAAGTTGCGCACGTTAAAGATCCCTTGGTGGTCCAAAATCGATAAGAGTAGGCTCCGGCCGTCACCCAGGCAATCAACATTTCCTACCAACTGAAAATGTTAGGTGTGTCCCGCGCGCTCATGTGACCTTATGCAGTTGCAAGCGCCGTAAAACACTCCCCCACAAAAAAAAATATTTTAAAAAATAATAATAATACATTTTATGGATTAGGTTCCTATTGTGGTGAGCTTTTTGGCTTTTTGTTGTGGGCTCCATCTGGTTCTTTGTCTTTCTTTTGATTACCTTGTCAAACTAGTCGACCTCGGCCCTGGTAGTCTGCAAGAACACGAGGGAAAGTCTCTCTCTCACTCTCTCTCACTCTCTCTCTTTCACTCTCCCCCCTCTCTCTCTGTCTGTCCATCTGTCTCTCCGTCCCTCTGTCTGTCTGTCCCTCTGTCTGTCCCTCTCTCCGTCCCTCTGTTTGTCCCTCTCTCCGTCCCTCTGTCTGTCCCTCTCTCTCTCTGTCTGTCCCTCTGTCTGTCCCTCTGTCTGTCCCTCTCTCCGTCCCTCTGTCTGTCCCTCTGTCTGTCCCTCTGTCTGTCCCTCTGTCTGTCCCTCTCTCCGTCCCTCTGTCTGTCCCTCTCTCTCTCTCTGTCTGTCCCTCTCTCCGTCCCTCTGTCTGACCCTCTCTCCGTCCCTCTGTCTGTCCCTCTCTCCGTCCCTCTGTCTGTCCCTCTCTCCGTCCCTCTGTCTGTCCCTCTCTCTCTCTGTCTGTCCCTCTCTCCGTCTCTCTGTCCCTCTCTCCGTCCCTCTGTCTGTCCCTCTCTCCGTCCCTCTCTCCGTCTCTCTGTCTGTCCCTCTCTCCGTCCCTCTGTCTGTCCCTCTGTCTGTCCCTCTGCCTGTATGTGGTGGTCATAGACAGGATTCAGCCTAACCAAGACAGTCGTCTGTTCCTGCTATTAATTATTTATCATTTCTATTCATATGAAGAAATGTTAAGTTTGAGTTTGAATAATGACAAGTTTTGCTGTACATGTATAATTTATCTCCGGGCTGGGTGTCCCTACAGAGGACTACAAGCCGCTTGTTGATAAAACCTGCTCCAAGAAGGCTATAAATAGAAGGCCATTGACCTACACTCATGTTGTCTGCATGCAAGTCATGAAACATGGCAAGGAATTTCTTGAAATTATTTTTTTTAACATCTCAAATTTGAGCAAGAAAGAAAATTACGAGACAATTATTCTCTGAGTTACTTCAATTCATTTTTAATATTTTAAATTGTTTGCAGCAGGCAAAGACACACACAAAAAATTAATGAGCGAAGTCTCACACTGTTTTTAGTAGTCTCACAATGCAGACAACAATAATTCTATTAGTGTCAACGAGTCGAAGCACGACTGGAGTACCAAGGGGTGGAACCCTTCTAAGGCCTCTTAAGTGTTGGTGACCAGTGCAAGACATTTTAAAAGAGTGAAACATGGTAGGTTTATCACCAGCTTAACGAAATAAAAGGGGAAACATGGGAAGATTTAAAAACCCAAAACAAAACAAAACAGACACTTAAACAAACAAACAACATCGATGCCCTGTGGGGGTCTACTTGATAACCTCACAGTACGGGTGAAACACGCCGTTTATACAGAATATCAATAATTGCATTTATATGGCGCATTTCCAAGCTCTACAGCAGACACTGGCCAACTGCGAGTAGACTCAGTCTGGCCTGCGAGTCCCACAAATAATTGTTCGCTTTTAAGGACGAGTGGGCTATCCCAGATTTCGGGGTTTTCCAGAAATCTTGACCTACACCAAAAAATGGACTTTGCCCTACCCCTAGAAGAAGTTTGGTTTCATTGGTGTGTATTTGTTTGCTCATACGAGAAAACTCTCCTTGTCTTTTAAAGAAACTGAACAAGGGGCAAAAACTTTACCTTCGACTTTCTCAAAACAGCATTTTTGGGGATAGCCCCCTTGTACTTAAAAGCGACCAAATAATCGTGAATGTGGCCCACGACGAGTTGATTATATCAATAAAACCTAAACTGACCAACTTATTGTGTCCAGTTTAGGTATCCTATTTCAGCCTAGATCAATGCTAGCACACCTGTTACAACACAAACAGTGTGTGTATCCAACATATCATCAGCATCACCATCATCCCAGCCATGTCCACCAGCGGCCAATGATTGATGTCACAGAGTGAGGCCACGCCCCTGAGAATCCAGTGGTCCGGGCTCTGATTGGTCTTCATGAGAACGACAGTGATAAAGGTCAGGTCTGTGCGGCACGG
>NW_004797784.1:535882-537155 GCF_000002075.1 Aplysia californica
GGTGGGATGGGGGTGGAGAGAACACAACTGAAGAAAATCTCAATCTACCAATAGCTTAGATTATAGGCCCTACTACGATCCCTGGACAGCCGGGTGGTTGGTCGCAACAAAAGCGGCAAAAAGAAGAGATCATGGAGATATATACCGTCTAAAACAAAAACATTACAGAATAAACAAAAGCAAAAAAAATTTTTTAATGGGCAGGAGTCATTTGGTCATGCGGTAACACTAACACGACACATGGTCAGAAAACTGGGATGAGTACGGTACCGGCGACCATAGACGTAATTTTTCAGTCTGGATTACTTCTAGGGTCTTCAGTCTCCATCTTGTCTGTCCGGGCATCATGGCCATATCTGTTTTGATTTTTGCTACAAGCCATGTTGAGACAAAGGCACGCTCTTTACGGGGCTCTCGGGGTCTATAGAGTACGGTGTTGGCCTCTCACTCAATAGGTCCCGGGTTCGAATCCTGACAGCGAAGGAAAATTTTCTTCTTTGAAATTGTGTCATTTCACCTCCTTTCCAGGTTTCTAACCGTGTTCTGTCGTCTGATTTCGTCAGCACTTTCCGCCCCCTCCCCCTCCCCTTTGCTCCTTCCTCTGGGCTTCTGGCTCTTTCAGCAGCATCTTTGCTGCTACTCCTTGGCTCCTTTTTACCGCGGTCTTTCATCCACACCCCTGATCTTGTGGTCGGTAAGATCTAACACCCAGCCTTCTCGGATAAGGGCGAATAATCTCAGCGATAAGAGTAGGCTTCAGCCGCCACCTGGGCAAAATTCAAAATTCCTATCTAACTGAAAAATTGAATGTTTTAATATGCCCCGCGCGCTCGTACGACCTTATACAGTTGTGAGCTCCGTAAAATACTTACCAAAACATCAAAACACTCTCTATCGTTTAAACACTTAGCTGATACATGTTATGAGTACATATGTATTCAACAGACGTAAAATTGACAATGTAGTTTTGCGCCGAGTCAACCCACGGACGAAACATCGTGACAATATCAAGGACAAAGTAAAGAGAGTAGTTTCAACGTGCCTTGATTTCATACAGCTTTCCATAAATTGTTATCAGTACATATTTGAAAAAGGCGTAACGAGTCTGTTATCTTACTCGGGCTCCTTGTAAAAGCTAACGTTACGTCGTTCCCACACTTCTACTGTTTATTTCTTTGGGTTTTTTTTTACGCTGTGATACTTTTTATACAATATAGATGTTCAAAGACATAGTTAAGGGGCCGATCAAATATAATCTTACGTCTGGGAGGGG
>NW_004797784.1:537270-538860 GCF_000002075.1 Aplysia californica
GGGGGGGGGGTCTTGAACTAATGTAATATTACACTTTTGTGAGGTGAAAAATATTTTTGACATAATGATGAACTTTGCATTTGTTGATGATAACTGATTTCACTTTTTTTTTCAGCATAAATGATCAGTAATAACAGATACAGTGGAATCCTGATAAAGTCAACTTGCTTAAAGTCAACTCTTGCTTACAGTCAACACCTCACTGTAGTCCTGTTTCTTACCTTCTTTGTTTAAGTAATTGTGTTTCTGATACATGTACAGTCAATCGCTTGAGTGTTAACCTTGCGTAAAGTCAACAATTTGGGGCTAAATCATAAGATGAATTCATTCAAGAAGAGATATTTCACCTGAGCAAGTGGTGTGCACACCTCCAATTACATGTGTACTTTGTTCTTTCATTATCTCTTGTTTTGGTGACAACTTCAGAATTATGCTATGAGAAATTGAGATTATTGAGATTGCATCTTGTTTATTACCAAGTACTTTGTAATTTTGTAGCTGTCATCTTCAATTTTCAATGGCCAGTACCCCGCTAGTACAATGGATAAATCAACCTTGCTCAAAGTCAACACTTTTTTTCTGTCCCGGGTGCTGACTTTATCAGAATTTCACTTTTACATGTTGGCTTATAATGTTATAATGATAAAAATAATATGACATTTATATCGCGCAAATCAGTAAAACAAGCATTGCTCTATGCGCATTGCATAATATTCATGAAAAACATGCATACACACATACAGGCACATAATAATATATGTAAAAAAAAATAAAAGGTGTTACGACAAGGTGGGATCAGGCGCTCGTGTGTTTTGAGGCATACAAAGCTATTGATATCATCACGAGTTTGTTAGTTGATAGCTTGAGAAAAAAGGAGCTAACCGATCCTGTACGGATTTTAAAAAAAAATTAAAGCGCTTTGGTCATTGACATGAGTCTCAATATTTTCCTTATTAGTAAGAAAGAGTGCGTGTATGCAATATTTTCCTTGAATGATTTACTCTAATTGTGAGGCAGTGTGATGAAATCAGGCGCTCGTCAAAATAATGAAAGTGAAAAAAACTGGCATTTTTCCACAGGTTTGGAAACTTTTATTGAATTTTTTTTCACGCTAAACAACTTTTACGTCCATACTGAAAAACATTCATTACATGTACAAAATTTGTGATTTTTTAGTTTTAAAAGCTCTCAAGCTATTGAAGTTATCAAACTTTGGCATCCGTTTTCTCACTAAATTTACCTCTGAAATCAGGTGACCCCACCTCCTTCAATCACTAATAGTTCGACTTCTATTCAGCATAGATGAATATCGTTTTCATCAAAAGGAAGACAAATGGATAGGCTTTAAGATGATATCAATAGCTTTGTATGCCTCAAAACAAAAGAGCGCCTGATCCCACCTTGTCGTAACACCTTTTATTTTTTTGTGCATATATTATTATGTGCATGTATGTGCGTATGCATGTTTTTCATGAATATTATGCAATGCGCATAGAGCAATGATTGTTTTACTGATTTGCGCGATATATATGTCATATTATTTTTATCATTATAACATTATAAGTAATATAAGCCAACAATGTAATATTA
>NW_004797784.1:540793-542664 GCF_000002075.1 Aplysia californica
TGCGCACGCGACGCACGTGCAGTGTCTACCATGCTGAAAGACCTCCAAACATAAAAGGAATGTTGAGTTCTACATGTATTTTCTTTATCTGAAACTTTTAAAAAGCAGGTGACAACATTATTCTTAATCCAAAATATGATAATTCGTGTTTCGGGATTGTGTGTTGTGGTTTAAAATACATCATAACATGGCCTTTGCTCTGCTTCTGTCAGGCATATTATGGGTCCACTATGTCCTGAAAGAGTTAAGCAACAGCATAGAAAAAAGGCTGAGTCTGACGAGTCCAACAGTAGGAACGCCAGTGAGCAGAATACAAACCTTGTGGGTTAAAAAACCCCGTCATCCAGAAAATGTTGGGACGTCCTTCAAATATCCAGGAGTGGAACTGATCGTTTCTCTCCAACAGTTCCGTGAACCAAAACCCGATGGTGGAGCTCTGCCAGGAGAAGCGGATCCAACGTTTGGGCACACGGGCGTCAAACAGGTTGTCCAGGGCGTCTCGTAAGTTCTGGGCACAGACGAGATAAACAATGTGGGTATAAACCATAAATTTCAGGTGGGTTTCTTTAGGGTTTTTCGTTAAAGTTAATTTAAGTAAGAGTTTTATGGCACTTGCAACACAAATACGTTATATACGTGACCAAAGATTAGACGTATTAGTAGAAAGTAACATACAAAGAAAAGGAGGATGAGAGATAAGGGCGATAGAGATGTTTCATGGGAAAGGAAGAGCTAATCAAACCAAAGCGCCTGCTAACCATCCACCGATAAACGAGGAGGAAAGATACTGATAATAGATCTTTGATTGGAAAGAAGGTGCAAAGCGCACCAGAGAGCCCCCAACAACACACCGATAATCCCCATGCAACATGAGATAACGTCAACGTTAGTGAAAGTGTTTTAGTAAGCGTTTTACGGTATTTGCAACACAAGTAGGTGCCGAAGATTAGAGGTGTTACAAGAAAGTAACACACAAAGAAAGGAAGGAGCGATAAGGACAAAAGATATTTGCTAGGAGAAGAGGAGCAAACCATACCAGAGCACCTGTCAAGCATCCACCAATACGCTCTCTGCCAGGATGTGATGTAATTCTAAGATAACGCCAACGATAAACCCGAGACAAGATTGTGTTACTGAGATAACGTCAAAGATAAAGCACACCGTGAGAGTGTGATTTTGAGATAATAACAGCAATAAGCCACTGGCGAGTGTGCAGTTCAGAGATAAGTCAACGATAAATCACAGGCGAGAGTGTAGTTCTGAGATAATGTCAACGATAAGCTACAGGTGAGAGTGTAGTTCTGAGATAATATCCACGATAAACCACAGGTAAGAGTGTAGTTCTGTGATAACGTCAACGATAAGCCACAGGTGAGAGTGTAGTTCTGAGGATATGTCAACGATAAACCAGAAATATGAGTCTAGTTCTGAGATCTGTCAACGATAAGCCACATGTAAGAGTGTGAATCTTAGAAAACGTCAACATTCTTCAAGTGTTGTTTGTCTAATCACAAAAATAGAAGACAACAACAACAATAACAACAAAATCGCTACCAACTCCAATAACAGCAACACTGACACCAACAACCGCAGCAGCAGCAACAGCAGCAGTAAAACCTGTCGCCCTTACTTCACTCATGATGATGGTACCGTCTATAGCCAGTTTCAGATCAGACAGAGTGACGCGGACTAGCGTGATGACCTTCTGCATGCGATCTATCTCCTGGCGCAGGAAGATGTTCAGAGGCTGCAGGATGCCCATGGCCTTCAGTCGGGATTTCACCTGGTGTTGGTGGTTGAAAGTGGTTAGATTTCCTCCTCCTCCTCCTCCTCCTCCTCCTTCTTCTTCTTCTTCTTCTTCTTCTTCTTCT
>NW_004797784.1:544336-547469 GCF_000002075.1 Aplysia californica
GGGGGGCGTAGAAAAAAATATCCCTTACGTCCCACGGGATATAATCAGCGGGAAGTTTGCCCAACATCTCTTCTGCCAGGCGGTACACGACAGCCTCTCTTGTTTCCCCTGCCCCTCCACTCGAGTCTTTGGGCTGGATGCTGACAATAGTGTCAAGGACCTGCTTGGCCGTGTTTGTCTGGTAGCTGATCAGACAGGGGGAAACTATCGTTGTACATTACATGATTAGGGGGGGGGGGGACGTTTGGCTGAGGCAAAGGGGAATCTCAGCCACAGGACAACAGATGTTTTGTGTTCGGGGTGGGGGTGTGGGAAGGGGGCGAGGGTGGTCGTCTTGGTGACTAACAGAGTGATTTGTTAGATCATACTTGACAGACAGCAGGCTAGAGCAGTATAATGAGTAATACAAAGATCACTTTTCAAAAAGAGTAAAATAATAACAACTTTTCATCAAGAAAAAAATAATGACTACTGTTCATCAAGTGCAAAATAAAGACTACTTTTCATCAAAATGCCAAACTGTTTCAACAGGATGTAAAATCGGACAACTATATTACATCATTTCATCATTTTCTCTACTACTCACGGGATCTCAGAGCAACAGGGGTCTCCGATGACATCTGCACACGTTTTCCCCAAAACTGCCCCCCCCCAACTACTAGCGGGATATCCCCCCCCACACACACAACTACACATACCCTAACACCCCCCCCTCCCAAAAAAAAATAAGAAAGAAAAAAAAAACTCACGTGATGTCGGCGTTTGGGTGAAGTCCCAGAGCCTCCGGCGAGTCGACGGGTGGCAGAGCTTCGATAAACTCCAAAATGTCATTCATGCTGCGCATGCGCGCGATTTTGTAGTTTTTGTAGAACTGGAAGGTGTCGGTGAACATGAAGTCTCCGAACCAGACCTGGGGGTGGGGGAGGCACGGATGCACCGAATCATTACTGTCAATATGTTACGCCCTCTTCAACACAATGTAGCTCATTTCGTCAACAAAGTAAGATGAGCTCGAGAGGGTGGATATGGCATTTGCCTCACACAACAACATACTGGTAATCCGGAGGACAAACTTCTCACAACAATCTCAGCGTGTTCTAGCGTCTGAGCCTAACATCAGCTCAGGCACAATGACAAAATTATATCCTTTCACATGCAGACAGCTAGAGTGGAATATCTAGAAATAAAGAATGGAGAAAGAAAGCAAAGCAAATACCTGTCCCCGGGGTTTTATGCACCCTGCATAATTTAGCAAAATTAGATCATTTTTGCATAATTTCTGATTATTTCCTTTTATCATTCTTAGATCTAGTTAAAATTAACAGAATCGCACCATTTCACAGTGTTGGGCTCAGTTTGCATAATCTCAGAATTTTTTTGCATGAAACTGGAGGGACAGAAATACAATCCATCGAAGTAGTGTATCACTCCTGTTGATCAGAGCATAGTATGTTCAGGTATGTAATTACTAACACCCCCGCCTTTCCCCCAAACCGTTCAAATAACAAATAAATACATTTTAAAAAAGTAAATAGATGAAACATTTTAAAACAATAATGGATTAAACTGATTTAAAGTAAACACATCTTTCAAACGGGTCAATTGACGGAAGCAAAAGACAAGTCGTTATTTTAGAATTACAAAGTTCTAAAAGTTCTAGATCTATCTGCTCAATACTTGGTTTTGAGAAATTTGACATTTAAAATTTTGAGTTTCACAACATTTCAAGCTCTTTCGAGATCTTGTTATATCTTGATATTGATAATGACTCGGAATAATCTTACGATTTTGATACACCAGACTGAACATTTGGTTTCTGACCTCATGGTCTTCGTAACTCAAAACGGCCACAACTGTCAGATAGAACTTTGTAATTCTAAGGCAAAGAACTGTCTGAGAAAGTCCCCATAGACGCGATCGTCGTACCCGTGTGAAGGTGTTGAGGAGTCGCTTGTCGTAGTCGTCTGTGACACGTCCGCCATATTGGACCTCGCCGATCATGTAGCGTACCGTCGGCCAGGATATGCCCTGAGGACAGATAGATAGATTAGTTAGTAGTATAGGGTTGTACGGCGCTCGCAACTGCGTAAGGTCATATGAGCGCGCGAAACACAAGTTGGTCTTGTTCACAACAGTTCGCTGTACGGCTGAGTCAGTAGTTAAATCTTAAAATGTTTAAAAATCATGGTAAATATACATATATTTTCAATCTTAAACAATTTTTTCTAGTTAACATATAAAAATCTTAAATAGTACAGTTTTACTTTACAATTTGCCATAAAGGCCAATGGCCTTCATAAAATTCAAAATTTTGTTCCCATTCACTACTATTTAGACCATTAAAAAAGTAGGCTGCTCCTTTCTTGCCTGTTTTCTTTGTAAGTCAGACCAGGCTGAGAGATATACAACTTGGTCTTTTTATCTCTCTCTCTCTCTCTCTCTCTCTCTCTCTCTCTCTCTCTCTCTCTCTCTACCTCTGTTCATATTTACTCTCTCCACCTATCCCCCTTTCTCTATGTACATTGGTGTGAGTGAGCATGTGTGAGCGTGTGTGTTTGTATCATGTAAGTGTGTGTGTGTGTGTGTGTGTGTATGTGTGTGTATGTGTACGTGTGTGTGTGTGTGTGTATGTGTGTGTGCACGCGTTTGTGTGAGTCTGTGTATGTGTTTGGATGAGCGCTTGATACTAAAGTAAGTCACAAATACCTCTTTCTCATCTCACCCTCTTTGATAATCTTTCTCTTTGTCCATCGTCTCTTTCATTTTCTGTTTGTTGCCTGTGCGTCTGTTAGTCATGGACATTTTCTCACAAACAATTTATCGATGTCTTCATCTCCCCCTTCCCTCCCCCTTCCCTCCCCCTTCCCCTCCCTCCCTGGGTCCACCACCAGACCTGAGACAGCGTACCCGTCGGTGTGCATGTTTCACTCACCCTCTTAAGGTCCATGTCGTCCAGATGATTCTGTATAAACTGTACACTGGCGCCCCAGTCAGCAGAGTTAAACTCGTAGGGGATGTTCCAGCCCAGAGGTCCAAACTTGCGACGTTCCTGGAGGATGGCCAGACAGTCAGACAAGTTAGAGAGAGAGGAAGGGGGGAGGGGGCAGGGTAGAGAAAAGAGAGGGGGGGGGGA
>NW_004797784.1:547613-549250 GCF_000002075.1 Aplysia californica
GACAGACAGACAGACAGACAGACAGACAGACAGACAGACAGACAGACAGACAGACCAGACAGACCAGACAGACAAGACAGACAAGACAGAGTGACATGGTTGGCTGGAGGAAATGAGAAATGACATATTGTATACCTTAGGTGTGCCGTTGTCTTCTGCAATACAATTACTTTTGTCTAGTGCCACGTTTGCTGTAAACATTAATTCTTATGCGTGTAGTCTAATAAAGCTGCCTGTTCAAAACGTATCCATGAACCTGTCCATAAGAGATGAATGTACACCTAAATATCTCCCTTTGTGCTCTCTACCCTTTTGTCCTAGTTAACAAGTGCTACAGAGTGTTAAAAGGAACAGGTACATCCTCGCCTCCACACTTACTGTAAACAGGTTGTTGTTTGTTTGTTTTTCTTTCGCGTGCTTCTTGAATTCGTAATTTTCGAGATATTTAAAGGTATCCGCAAATTCAAGTCGTTAGCTAAATCTTTAAAGGGGTGCTACTGCATTGGAACAATAGACTCTACACGATTCAAACTGTGAAGGCGTGTCTTGAATTAACACGTCACCAAATTAACTCAAACCCAAACCATATGGGGGGAGGGGTGGGTGCTCTCTAGCTATGTTCTGTCAAATTGCTTTCGTTCCCACTTTCTGCCCCCACCCCTTCACCTCCTTTGCATCCTCCTCTGGACTTCTGACTCTTTCTGTAGCCTTTCTACTGCTACTCTTGGCTCCTTCTTACTGCTGTCTTTCAGACACACCCCTGTTCTTCCGGTAGGAAAGATCTACATTTAGCCTTGTTGGACAAGAGTGAAAAATCTCGGAGGTCCCGTGTGAAAGTTGCGCACGATAAAGATCACTTGGCGGTCTAAAATTGATAACAGTAGGCTTCGGCCGCCACCCGGGCAAAATTCAAAATTTCCTACCAACTGAAAATGTTTAATGTGTTCCTCGCGCTCATATGACCTTATGCAGTTGCGATCCCTGTAAAACACTTACCGAAAAAAAAAATATATTTGTGTGTGTAGGGCCTACACTTGAATGAAGTTTTGGGCGGGTTATATCAATCATTGAAGTCTTGTGAATTGTGTACACCAGGCAAGGCTTCTGAATCTATAGCTTGTTCACTTTCGTCTGTCGGCATAAAAAATTCCAGCTCATAATAATATAGTCATTTACCTATGCGCACGACGACACTTTAGGTGCGCGTCACCAAACATTTCCATTTTCATATGGAAAATCAGTGACCACCAGCTAATAACACGCCAGAAAATCACTGACGCGGAGGCTGGCAAGTGTGCTCAACAGAGAAAGAGAAACATACTGAAAATAAAACACTAAAGCAGCCTGAAAGAGGAATTTGTGAAGAAGGAAATTACCATTGAACAGTTTGTCATGAGAATGAGTGTCAAATTGCTCCAATGAAATGTTTTATCTCCGCCCTCACTGATTTTCATCCTGTTTTAATCATTGATATCCAACATAAAGTAATAATTATATACCCTCTTTGAAGTCCTATTCCTATATCCTCATGGTGAGCAGGGATAACTATAGCCCTGTTCTTCGAATTAAGAACGCATGCACACACGCGCAATGCTCAGAAATGTGAATGATCATTTACCAGTTTCTATACCCCACTT
>NW_004797784.1:549350-551698 GCF_000002075.1 Aplysia californica
AGTGAAAAATCTCGGAGGTCCCGTGTGAAAGTTGCGCACGATAAAGATCACTTGGCGGTCTAAAATTGATAACAGTAGGCTTCGGCCGCCACCCGGGCAAAATTCAAAATTTCCTACCAACTGAAAATGTTTAATGTGTTCCTCGCGCTCATATGACCTTATGCAGTTGCGATCCCTGTAAAACACTTCCCGAAAAAAAAATATATATTTGTGTGTGTAGGGCCTACACTTGAATGAAGTTTTGGGCGGGTTATATCAATCATTGAAGTCTTGTGAATTGTGTACACCAGGCAAGGCTTCTGAATCTATAGCTTGTTCACTTTCGTCTGTCGGCATAAAAAATTCCAGCTCATAATAATATATTATCATTTACCTATGCGCACGGCGACACTTTAGGTGTGCGTCATCAAACATTTCCCTTTTCATATGGAAAATCAGTGACCACCAGCTAATAACACGCCAGAAAATCACTGCCGCGGAGGCTGGCCAGTGTGCTCAACAGAGAAAGAGAAACATACTGAAAATAAAACACTAAAGCAGTCTGAAAGAGGAATTTGTGAAGAAGGAAATTACCATTGAACAGTTTGTCATGAGAATGAGTGTCAAATTGCTCCAATGAAATGTTTTATCTCCGCCATCATCCCATTTTAATCATTGATATCCAACATAAAGTAATAATTATATACCCTCTTTGAAGTCCTATTCCTATATCCTCATGGTGAGCAGGGATAACTATAGCCCTGTTCTTCGAATTAAGAACGCATACACACACGCGCAATGCTCAGAAATGTGAATGATCATTTACCAGTTTCTATACCCCACTTCGGTCATTTTAAAAGCAATTCGCTTATATGGGGGGGGGGGGGGGTGGGGGGGGGGAGTTAAGGATCAAACTTTCCGCTCTTAGAGCTGTGACGTCATGGGGAGGGGGGAGCGAATTGCATTACGTCAGCATTCAAAACGTTAGCAAAAAACGAAGTGGGCAACACACAACAATAAATAAATAAATACAGTGGAGTCCGCTTAAAATTAACTTTATGGGATAAAAAAGTGCTCACTTTATCCGAGGTTCAGTTTAACCATTTTGGTAAGGGGGAGGCCTAGAAACAGTAGCTACTTGCAGTGGTGGGTCGAGGGTGGAGTGGGTTGGGGGGAGGGGGCACACAGCGGGCGAGCCTGGACAAGAGCTCATTCTTTTTTATTGCCTTCGCCAACGCCGAGCTGGGATTGTCTGCCGATGCCCGAGACAAAGAATTTTATTTTCACAGCAGGGCAACAGTGACACGCTTTCACTCATTATAGGCGTTCACTTTATCCGATTTCCAAATGAAACTGGTTCATTTTATGCACTATTTTTTTACGTAAAAAAACAAAAAAACGTTTCAATCTGGACCACAGAGTATCATTCACTTTTACTGATTGTTCAAATAAAGTGTGTTCACTTTTGGCGGACTCCACTGTAAATAAATAAATGAATAAATAAATAAATAAATAAATAAATAAATAAATAAATAAATAAATAAATAAATAAATAAATAAATAAAAGAATGCGGGGAAAAGGGGGGGGGGGGCATGTTTCAGTTTACCTGTACCACAGTGTGTAAGAAAGAAACGGTGTAGAGCAAAGGTCTCCACTGTGGCAAGTTGAAGATGTCGATATACTCCTGGCTGATGGACGTGTACGTTCGCTTCAGGCCCGCCTTGATGCCTTGGGGCGGATCGTTGGTGAACTTGATGGAGATCTGGTCTCCCGGGAGCAGAGCAAACAGTTTTGGGGAAAAGAAATGAGAGAAGAAAGGACACATCAAAGTCAGCATCATATCATAAAAAAAGGTCATGTTTGAATAAAGATAGGTGCCGATATACATACGCAATGACGGTTATTTAATGCATGGGAAAAAATAAAACAAACAGCTAAAGCATAAAGTAATGAAGTAATTTTATGACCAACCAGTGACGTCCTCCAACCACATGCAACAAGCTCCCCCCCCCCCAAAAAAAAAAAGCGCAGGCAAAGAAAGTTTGGAGGAAGAAAGTTTGGAGGAAGAAAGTTTGGGTTAAGCCTAATCTTGAACAACATAAAATGGGCCATTTTTCAACTATGAGAAGGTGTATTAACCTGGAACAACCTACTTTCTTGGTGGCAATGTTTTCCTGGCTACTGCTGGATCTGCCTTCAAAATAAGCTATCAAATCCCCTCCCCCCCCCTCTCTCTCTCTCTCTCTCTCTCTCTCTCTCTCTCTCTCTCTCTCTCTCTCTCTCTCTCTCTCTCTCTCTCTCTCTCTCTCAAACACACACACACACAAACTATCAAAAACAAAAACATACCACTATTCTCTCTGTCCTA
>NW_004797784.1:553553-554811 GCF_000002075.1 Aplysia californica
CACACACACACACACACACACACACAATACAAAGAAAGAGAAGGCATCTTTGTGATTAGAGGGAACATAACGTGGAAAGATAGATTTTCGTCCGAAGAGATCAATGGAGGACAGATGGATGCCCTGAAAAGAGAACTGATTGATGCCTCCAGTGAGAATTGATGACGAAAGGATAGACAAGAGGGTAGACGTAAAAATGAATGAAATAAAGACAAAGGAGAATCCCTGCCCAATGTCCTAATGTCGCGCTTCTTCCTGATAGCCTCAATGTCATTCGCTTGTGGTAAAACGGACGGCAGTGAAGACTGCAGGCTTGCCAACTTTTTCGAAAACGAATCAGGGTTACCAAACGTTATAATATCACATTGCATAGCTGGAAAGAGCCGACAAAGACTAAAAAAGGGTACGAAATTCGGCCCTTTGAAGAGATGGAGGCTAGAATGTCCTCTCAAATTTCCAATAACTAAATCCGGGACGACCCTGGGATACGTTGGACAGTTGGCAAGCCTGAAGCCGACTACTGGCTTGCGATATGGTCAAAAAGCTGTTTGTGTACAGTGGATTTCCCAAGGACACCACGTCGGGACTGAGGCTCGAACCATCGAACCCACTATCTCACGATTGTGAGTCTGGTAGCCTAACCACGAGACTACCGACGCCTCTGACTGATACTTGCTATGAATGGTCTAAAGACTGGGGAGAAACACATGCTAAACATGAATAGTTAAAAGGTCGTCGAGTTGGCAAGCTTTACGGAAACTGATATTTTCGATACATGAATGGTCAAGAGACTTGGAAGAATCACTGACTAATACAAGCTATACACGAATGGTCAAACGCTGGGGACAGTTGGCAAGTCTTTTTAGACTGGCTGATACTTGGGAGAACCACCAATGGGAGAGCCACTGACCAATTTCCAGTCTTTTGGAGAGATTCTCAATTTCATTTGTGGGGTCTGAGCCCATGCTGAGAAGGCCGATGAGCGGTATGCGCGGCGTGGTTTCCTCCAGCATCAGCTCCATATCAAGGACCACGGCCTCCGTGAAACGTTCGCCCTGGGAGTAACTGATGTACTTGCGCGCCTCTACCATGGTCCTGTCTGGGCACCATGACCTATCCCGGGGTGGGGGCGGGTAGAGGAGATGGGGAGAGGAGATGGGGAGAGATATGGTGGAGAGAAAGGTAGTGATAAGAATAAGAGGAGATTGAGAGAGGATGGGGAGAGAGGGTGGAGAGAGAGGGGATGAGGAGAGGAGAT
>NW_004797784.1:555038-556318 GCF_000002075.1 Aplysia californica
GGGTAATAGATTGTGTTTGTGAGCGGACAGTATATTGATCTGTACATGGATCTTCCATCAACACGAGTAATAAGTTACACCCATAATGGCATCATTCATCCCTGTCTCTCTACAGATTAAGTCTTGGACTGCAGCAGCTCAAACATGTGCAACCCTTCTGCAGTCCATCTAAGATAAATTCCACATCATTAGATATTATCTAGATAAATCTATCAAATTTCAATATAATGCTTGCTACAGTAGACCAGTGTTGAATTCACCTTTCTGAAAGATGAGGCCATTCTGTAGTGGGCATATCAAATTATGAGTACAGATTGTGTAAAACAGATTTGCCAAATTTTTCAAAACCAAAACAGGATCACCAACGTTATAACATCAGATTACATAATAAAAAACAAAATTACCTAAGCTGGACAGGTATTGGTTTATTGTATATATGTTAAGACTCTCTACTTACTGATTACCGAATCCGGAATATCCTTGGGAAATTCGGGAAGTTGGCAAGCTTGGTGAAACGGTGGGGACCTTGACCAATGCACACACGAACACATATACACAGGCACCCCCCCCAAAAAAAAACAACAACAACAACACACAAACACATTCACACACACATACACATACATCATATACATATACACACATACATTTACACACACACAAACAGACATACACACATACAAACATATATACGCCCCCCACCAAAAACAACAAACACTGCCTGCCCGACGAAGTGTGTGCTCACACCAAGCTACCTGATCAGCAGCAGACGGCTGAAGGGTTCCAGCAGATTGTTGTAGTTCTCCGGAATCACTTCCTGCTCAGGCGCAGACTTGTCGAACCAGTTCTTCCAGCTCTTGTCGTTGTTACAAACCTGGGGGGAACAGACAAACACAATGTCTTGGTTAGTTGTAAGTAAAAGGTTCACGGCACTTGCAACACAACTAGGTCATATATATGCCGAATATTAGAAGTGTTACAAGAGAATGAGAAACACAAAAAAGGGGGAGCGATAAATGAGCTAGATGTTTGATAGGAAAGAATGAGCCAACCACACTAGAGCACCCGCCAACCAACAGAAACGCCTTCACAAACACAACGCCTCGACCGACTCGATGCAGTAGCTGGCTCTATGATTGAGGAGGTCAATGCAAGGTACACAACTGGCGTTAAAAGTGAATTGTTTTTTTATATGTGTGTGTGTGTGTTTGTTTTTGTTTTCGTTTTTTTATATGTGTGGGAGTCTTTTGGGGTTTACTTATCATCATCATCATCATCAT
>NW_004797784.1:556450-557732 GCF_000002075.1 Aplysia californica
ATTATTATTGTTATTATTACTACTATTGTTATTATTATTATCATTATTACTATAATCATAGTACTACCTGAGTTTGGATATTGGTGAAGGCAGGCAGGGTAGACAACTGTACCAGATTGAGCCAGGTCATGTCCGTGATCCATTTGGCGGGTTTCGGCGTGACAGCGTTCAGATCGAGGGCCGCTCCCCCTGTGGAGCAAAGTTCCGTGAAGACGTTTCAGAGGCGTGTGTCTCTTCCCCTTGTCTGTATGTGTTTTCTATAACTCAATCCTGAGCACAAATTATTTGCCCACACTAACAGACACACAAGGTGGAAGAATCCACAATATTCTTTTTGAAGTCTTAAAAGATAAATATATACCTACACTGTAACGGTTATAAATAGCCTGGAAACTGCAAGAAGTAGAACTGACATAACACATGGAGCTTCAGAAATCATCTTTAGATAAATTTTCATATTTCAGAGAGCTTGATCACCTTTTCCCCAATACTATCGGGTTCTTGACTACCAGGTGACCAGATGGGGGCAGACCTTCACTCTTTTAACATCATACCTTGCCTGCATCACTCTGTAAATCTCTTTATTCAAACCATAAAAGATAATTATGTCGTGATGCAAATATCTTTTCTTAAAACAATTAGGTGTCCCAACCAGGCTAATGGGACCGCTCTCACCTTTGATAAACACCTGGAACTCGTTCGGCTTAACCCCTCCTCTCGTGAGGTCAATCTTGATGGCTAGAAGGAGGGTGAAGAGTAGCCGGTCCTGGTTGTACAGTGACCTCGAGGTGTAGGCCCAGACCTCATAGGTTAAGTACTCGATGATTATCTCAATACGTTTTTGGGTGTGTGGGCTCGGCTTGGATCTGGGAGGGGGAAGAGGAGGTACAGGTGAAGGAAATTGTTTTGTTTATTTCTATTTTGGGGGGGTTGGGGTAGTAATTTGTGGAGATGAGGAGGATGAGGGGAGGGGGTGATATTTAGAGGACGAGGGGATAAAGCGAAGGGGTGGGTGGGGTTGAAGTTATTAACTTGTTTGATTTTTTAAAATGATTCTATATATTATTTTAAAACATAATATTGTTATGAATTTGTTGTTGTTGTTTTGTTTGTTTTTTTTGGTGTATTTTTCAACGGCCTGGAGGGAGAGTTTAACTTTTATCTGGAAACACGTGGTACACAAGGAGTTGACACAAACTGCAAGCCAGTAACAATCACGGCCCAACAGGACAACGAGAACGGAAACCCTGAGATATAAATAAGTCATGTACCACATGGGGGG
>NW_004797784.1:557832-565680 GCF_000002075.1 Aplysia californica
GGTATATTAGCTCACTCAGGACACACGACGTTTGAGGTCGCGCTGTTTTGGGGGGAGGGGGGAGGGGGATTGTCTAAAAGCAGCATTTTTTAATAGATTTTTGTTTGTTGTAGTAAATGTTTTACAGCACTTAAAAAACAGTAAGGTCATACAAGGGCCGAAGATTAGAGGTGTTACAAGAGAGTAACAAACAAAAAGAAGTAGGAGGGGAGATAAAGACGATAGATGTTTGATATGAAAGAAGAAGTAAACCACACCAGAGCACCCGCTAGCCACACACGTATAGATTTTTCAATTCGGTTCCCTTTGTTTGAAACTTAAAAGGGAAGGCAGAAACATTCAAACTAATTAGATACTATGACATATTCAAATTGTTTCTGATTAAATTGTGTAACATGGTTCAACATGCGCCACAACATTGCTTTTGGTCTGCTGCTGATCAGACATGCGTGTGTGTGCTTGCTACGCCCTTAAAGAGTCAAAGAAGAGGTTTTTAGTTTAGGCACAAAGTCTGCTTCGAATATAAAAGCACACCGGAAATAGCAGTTCACAAGGAGTCACAAACATACAAAAAAGTAGAGGAAAAGTGACGATAGTAAGGATGGGGAACGAAAAAGCAGCAGTTCCCTCTATGTTGTTCCAGCACAGTATGAGCATGACATTGATTAATCAGCCCATTTGCGATTCTACTGTGCATAATAACATGTTAATGTCCCCCCTTTTGGAATGGCCTGAAGACAACTTCAGTCAGTAGCACTGCCCTGGTTTGGGGAAAGGGGGTTTGTGCCTCAATTATTGTTTACACCACCAACGTCAAAAAATAGAAAATTTGGCATATTTATTCCCGACCACGGGGGGGCAAAGACGAGGCTAGGCCTAGAAAGGATGCCCTTCATACATCACTGAACACAGGACAAGACAGAGGCTTTGTGGTAATAGCACGTGGGTGAATGTTAGTAATTCTTCTATATACAAGTCGACATAGTGGTCTCTGTTTTCATAGTATGTACACACTTAGTCTTTCTTCTATATACAGGACGCTTTAAAGGGAAATGATTAGAAACCTCATTGCTATTGCTAAAGACGCTTCTCCCCTTTTCACACAGAAGACGTGAGTTCGATTCCACGGTGGAGAAGTCGCCTAATCGAGTACTTCCATCTGACTGATGGGACGCTGTATCCCGCCCAGACCTGGTTGATCTTGGTAGGGTGTCCTTGAACTTGATGAGACTGGGAGCCTCTTCCATTAACAAAACTGTGTCCATGGTTTGTTTAATTTTGTTTTATTAAGAGTTTTCCTGCACTTGCAACACAGTTAGGTCATATAAATGCCAAGGATTAGAGGTGTTACTGGGAAGTAACATAAAAGAAACGTACGAGAGATATGGACATTAGATGTTTGATAAGCAGAGCACCCACCAAACACCCACATGGTTTGCTTGTTTGAACAAAGACCACACGCCCCAACATAATAACCGCCATTTGTTTAGGCGGGGATTTGCTGTGGACCAAGTTAAAGAGTGGCCACTGAACAAAACAAAAAAATAAAGAGAGATGACCTGCTCATGGAGTTGTCGAAGAGCACGAGGAACTGGTTGAGGGAGATGGAGTACATCTGGTTCACCATGACCAAGTCACACAGCAGGAAATACAGGATGCTGCCTCGTGTTGCCACTGGAGGGAGGGGGGTTGTTGGGGGTTTTTGGAGGGAGGGGAGGAGTGTGGGTGGAAAGGAGCGGGGGTTAGTGGTTTAGTAGATTTGTAGGTTCATGGGACAGTAGGGTAGTGGACTGGTGGGATTGTAGGCTAGTAGGGTAGTGGGCCGGTAGTATGGTGGGTTAGTCGATTAACTGCGAAGTAAGTTAGTAGTTAGCTGGGTACTGGTCTAGTATGGTTAGTTGGCTAGTGAGTTATGGAGTCGACTTGATTGAGTCGTTTTGTTAGTCTGCTACTACGCAGAGGGCGGAAGTGTTTGGTTTAAAGTGTGCATAAAGAGGGAGAGGGCGTGATAATTTGGGGAGAGGAGAGGGACTGGGAAAGGTGGGGATTATGGAGGAGATAATTTGGAGAGAGGAGAGGGATGGGAGGAGGAAGGGAAGAGGTGATGACTTGGGGAGAGGGGGGATGGGGAGAGGGGTAGGGATGATAATTTGGAGAAAGAAGGGAAATTAGAAATAGAGGTAGGAGCCTATAAAAATCTCTAGTTAGTTTTCTAAGTCACGTACCCCACTCAGACAAAACTGTTGGCCAATTATATTGCCTGTGTAAGCCGTGGACAAAGGAAATAAGACAAACTACCACACCAACAGGACACACTTGTTCTTTGGCGTTTCTCTTATTGCCATTGTCCCCAAATCACCAGCAAAACCGTCGGCCTTTTGTTTGGGGGCTCCAGTGGCCGCGAGTGGTTTGGGAGCTCAGACTAACAATGAATGTCAAGCAAGTGTTGGTGACACACCGTTTTAGTAACTTTTAGTGGGTGGTCGTTTGGGTGTGTCCGTGAGCAGGGAGCGATAAGCCAAGCACAAAAACAGGGTGCTGCACAGTGGGGACCGGGAATAGCATCACAACAGTACTACCTGCATTAGTGTGAAAGTGAGGATAATGTATGTATGTATGTATAGTATAAGGTTTTACGGCGCAACTGCTAAGGTCATATAAGCGCGCGAAACACAAGTTGTTCACCTTTGCAAAAGTTCACTTCACGACTGGTTAGCTAATTGACTTTAAAATGCTAAAAAGTTAAAATATTTAAATTCAGTGTAAATGCATTTGTGATTTAAAACAACTCTTTTAAGTAACAATAAAATTTTTAAATAATATCAAATTCACTCTACAACTCGCCATAAAGGCCGAGTGAGGATTAAGTAACACTGATGTCTTACTGTAAGTACACATATATTTTTTGTCTACTAATACCAAAGCATGAACGCTATCGTATGACAAATCTCCCCACAGGTATCTATTTTACTTGTACTTTTTTTTTTACTGTTCACCCTCTGTTGCCATTAAGCGTCGAGAGAAGACGAAGTTCTCTGTGGTAGGTCAGCTCTGGAGCTCTTTCATTTGGGATATTATAATTTTATAAGGTTTCCTTGACTCCATCAATCCATCTTTTGCGGGACCTTCCTCCTCAAAACAGGGATCTACAAAGATGGAATTTGAGCACTTAAAAAAAATTGTCGTCGTTCTGGGTGCGGTGTGGGCGTATCCCTGACCTGGTCTGAACTCCTCCCTGGCTGTATTTATCTCCAGCTCTGTCTCGGCCGCCACGTTCAGTTTCTCGCTCACCTCCGCTGCTGTCTTCTTGGTGGTGTTCAGAACTTCGATCAGTGACGGGTCGTCTACCAAAGAGCCCTGGGTGGGGGAGGGGGGGGCGATGAGCATTCATTTGTATCAGTGTTTTTGATCTTGAGTTTAATTTTTCTGTATAATAAGTTCCCATCTAGACAGGGACCGGCCTTTTTAAGGCAAAGAAGAGAAAGTTTTCCTTGGGTGAGGCGATCATGGGTAGACTCAAAGAAGGTCATCAAGAAGAGCTAAACAGATGGGGAACGGGAAACACCAGAGTAATTTTGGGATTTGTCAGTATCCAAGCGGAGAAATGAATGAATGGAGAGCCATGATCGATGATGTCCGTTTCAGATAAAGCACTTTATGATGATAATGAGGAGTCGGGTAGGGTAGAGAAAAACTGGGAGCGAGAAAGATAACGAAAGAGAGAGAGAGAGAGAGAGAGAGAGAGAGAGAGAGAGAGAGAGAGAGAGAGAGAGGGGGAGAGGGAGGGAGAGAGTGCAACTGTGACCCCTTACTTCTACACTGTGATCTCTCACCTCTAAACTATGACCTCTTACCTCTATACTTTGACCTCTCACCTCTATTCTGGTGAGTTTGTCCAACGAGTTTTCCTCCACTTCCTTCATGACTCCTCACCTAACCTCTACACAAGGACAAGTAATACTTTTCTTCTTCTTCTTCTTCTTCTTCTTCTTTTTTTTCTTCTTCTGATCATGATGAAGATGATAATGAAGATGAAGACGACAACGAAAACAACGACTATTATTATCATCAACATTATTCAACTGCTCTACACTCTGACCCCTAACCTCTATACTGGTGAGTTTGTACAGCAGGTTTTCCTCCAGTTCCTTCATGCGACGTTTGTTGTTGGTCACGTCCACCACCAGCTTGCTGCGCTCTTCCTCCAGCTCCTGCAACCACACACAGACACACAGAAGCCAACGTCAACAACATAGGTGTGCGGTATTGGTGCAGGTGATAGCGGAGCTGTTGGTGTGGTCTTTCTTGTTGCCTTCATAGTCTTTGTATTTTTGTTTGTTTGTTTTTTTATTTGTTTGTTTGTTTGATTTTTGTTTCTGTTTAAAGTTTTACGGCGCTCTAACCTGCATAAGGTGATATTAGCACTAAGGGTCGGATGTCAACAGAGAAGTCCAAAAGGGGAAATAGACTTACTCTCCTCACTTCTCTTGCCTCAACAGCACAAAGTCTGCTTCAACTATCTAGGCACCCCGGAAATAGCAGTTCACAAAAGAGTGATAAACATACAAAAGAAGTAGAGGAAAAATGACGATAGCAAGGATGAGGAAAGAAAAAGCAGCAGTTCATCAGATCATTTACAATTCTACTGTGCATAAGAAAATGATAATACCCCCCTTTGGGAATGGCCTAAAGACACTTCAGTCAGTAGCACGGCCCGGGAGGAGGGGTATGGTCTTTAAATATTGTTGTTGGTGGTGGTGGTGTGGTCTATGTTGTTCCCGTTGTGGTCTTTGCTGTTGTCGTTTTTTGTCTTTGTTGCTGCTTTTGTGGTAATCTATGAATAAGGAGGCCAGATTTCATCGTCATAAAAAATACAACTAATAATTTCTTTATGAAGTCGACATGCAAGCTTAAAGAATGTCAGTACGACCATTTAGACCCCCCCCCCCCCCCAAAAAAAAAAATAAAAAAAATATGAAAAAGAAAAAGCCTAAGTCAATTTGGAAAACTGACTTCCAAAGAAGTCAATATACTTAAACAGCATACATGAAAAATCAATCAGGGCTCTTCCTTTAGACAATACTTCAAGTGTTTGATTTTGAAATAATTCCATGAAGCCATGAGAAAACTACTACCGACGTCTGTAGTGTAGTTGTTAAGCGTTTCGCTGTCGCACGCAGGAGACCCGAGTCCGACTCCCGAGTGGGGAAAATTATTATCGAGTATCTCGTTCTTTCTGCTCGGACCTTATATCCCTCTCAGCCCAGGTTGGCCCTGCATTTCCTCCTTATTGATAGAATTGTGTCGATGGGGGCGTAAAACACCTACATTGTAAAAAAGAATTATTTTGAATTCAAATGTAAAAAAATAACAAAAACGAATGAATGTGTTTTGTTCAAGTCCCCCTGGTCGGTTCAGCACTTACGTTTTTCTCGGTGACGATGACACGGCCCAACAGCTGGTCCTCTAGGCCCTTCATTGTTACCGTGAAGTCGATGATGGACGTCCGGGCGCTCACCTGACAGACAGAGATCTTGTGGTCAGTCTACTCAGCTTGCTCCAGCTAGTTTTTTGTTTTTACACCACTTACTTTGAGGCAAAAGAACACAATGAAAAGCATAGACAATATTACTTCTTTAACAAAACAAGGACGTAGACGGGCACAACTTTAATTTTTTTTTTTTATTCCTCGGACCTCCTTCTGACGGACTACTTTGGCTTTGCATATGAGTTGAAGGGAACAGTTTTACCTTAAAGATGAGAGCGTATGAGGGTATATCATTGATGCAATATGTGTGTTACTTTTTAGAAAAGTGGTACCATCAAGGCTTACTAAGCACACGCGACCTTTGTTAGAGTGATACTCATTGTTTGGAGAGACAGTAACAGTGAGTTGTGACGGATGATGAAATAAGACCAACCCACCTCTGGTGTGTACGCAGGGTTGGCCAACTTTGTGGTGATGTACAGGTAGAAAGTGTTCATGACGTCACATTCCTTGTCCCCGACCTTGACCTGAGGAGAGTTTATGGAGATGTTACAAGAGGGTAATATACAAAGAAAAGAAGAAGAAATAAGGACAATAGATGCTTGGGAGGCAAGAAGGAGCAAACAACTCCAGAGCACCCGCCAATGTCCTACGCCTTTTGAGCTGAGAAGCAAAAAGAGATTTTTAAAATGAGATACTAAATATGAATGGGATAGAATTGCCCTCAGGTTTTTTTATCAAACGAAGTTGGGCTCTCCGTGAAGTAGTTGTGACGGAAAGTTTTACATCAGTACCATTCAGATCTACTTAGTGTTAAAAATGTGAAAGGTCGTCCGTGTGTGAAAATTCAAGGGAATTGAACGGCTTATAACAATTATTCATATGGTCTGTAATTGTAATTTGTAAAGTGTTTTACGGCGCTCGCAACTGCATAAGGTCATATGAGCGCGCGGACACACATAATATCTTCAGTTGCTAGGAAATTTTGAATTTTGCCCGGGTGGCGGCCGATGCCTACTCTTATCGATTTTAGACCACCAAGGGATCTTTAACGTGCGCAACTTGCACACGGGCCCTCCTATATTTTTCGCCCTTGTCCGAGAAGGCTAGGTGTAGATCTTTCCTACCAGGAGATCAGGATCTTTCCTACCAGGAGATCAGGGGTGTGGCAGAAAGACAGCGGTAACGAGGAGCCAAGGAGTAGCAGTAGAAAGGCTGCAGAAAGACTCAGGAGCCCAGAGGAGGGGGCAAAGGAGGTGAGGGGGTGGGGGCAGAAAGTGGAAATGAAAGCAGACGACAGAACATTGCTAGAGAGCAGAAAAGGAGGTGAAAGGAGACAATTTTATAGAAGAAAATTTTTCGCTCGCTACCCGGATTCGAACTCGGGACCTTTGAATGAGAGGCCAACACCATAACCTCTAGGCCACGAGAGCCCCCATTCATATGGTCTGATAGTAGAAGATACAGCAATCTTCTGGGTGTCTATTTGGTGCACACTTTGGCTTTATATTGCAGTCTTGTCGTTGAAACAGAAAGGAGATCATAGAACGGCCACTTAATCATCCCCCTACTTTTGTGGAAAAAAACCCAAGCTTATTAAACGTTACCGAGGTTATATTTTTAAAATAAATAAATAAATAAAAAAGGATCTTGTACCTATTTAAGCGTCCCTACCTTTGTGAAAAATGCCAAAGCTAATGAAATGTTACCAAGGTTTCATTAGGAATCCTGTACCTTGAGCATGGTGCCAGACTTGATGAAGTTTTTCTCGAGGACGTTGTCCAGGGCCGGGTCTAGGTCTTCCTCCACGTCCTCGATCAGCAGCGGCCGGCCCAGGGACAGTGCGTCCTCCAGGTGTTGGCGGAAGTATTTGTGGTTCAGCGACGTCACCTGGTGAGGTTAGGGGAACTCGCTACCGATTCCTTCACAATAATTCCGAAATTGGGGTGAAGATATTCACTCTTTGTTCTACTGCTCAAACGTTAGAGAAGCTCATTGAAAAAATTACAGCCCAGGGAGAGTGATGTTACATGATGGGTGTGTATGTATGTGAGTAAGACAAGCACATTGACACAATTTAATAACAGCCAAGGAAAAGCGATGCTACCTGATAGGTGTGTGAGTAAAGAGATGCGCATTGATACAGTCATAGCCCAGGGACAGCACATCATCCAGGTTTTGGCAGAAATACATAAAAATGTGTGGTTCAGCGATGTTACCTGACGTGGGTAGGTGAGGTAGTAAAGGGAAGCACGTTGACACAGTTGCGGGTATTTAAGTAAAGGGAAAAGTAATACAAACCGAATGGAGGAAAGTAGGAAAGGTAAAGAAGTATAACCTACCAGCACCTCCCCCTCCCT